>NC_050583.1:40746463-41046463 GCF_013368585.1 Megalops cyprinoides
TTAGATCAAAATGTCTTTGAATGCATATTTGCCATTATCTTAATCAGGTGTGCCCAAACTTTTGATTGGTACTGTATATTCACTCTATGGAAAAAGTCCATTATTGAATTTTAAAAAAGTATCAACTTTTTTTTTTTACTTGGATGTTTGCCAGGTTCTTGCACTGTTCTCAGTGGTGCTATGGAATGCAGAGTCTGCAAGGCCAAGCTTTTATTTTGACAAATACCTTCAAGCTTTAATGTTTCTCCCAAATCAACCTTAATCTCTCCTTTTACCATTTAGGCTGACATCTTTACCAACTTCTATCTCAAATCCTAACTATTAACTTTCTCATGATCTAACACAGTGACACAACGGAGAATTTTGTTTGAAATGACATTCTTCCATAGTACACATCACCATTGAAACTTATCTTTTGAAGTAAATTTAGCAACTTAAAAGACAATGGAACAGAGACCTTAAATCGCCTTTTGTTGAATGGAATGTTGATGTTATGTAAAAGTCTGCATTTTAATGAGAAATCAGAAGGCTTTACATAGCCACTCACACAAAAATAAAACAAAACAAATTATGTTAAACCAGGCTACCGCCTACTAGATAATTTATTTCTTTCACACGGCGCCAGATGCTGAGACAGAGCAGCTTGTTTACATTTGCAGAAAATAATGCTGCCCACTTCCCACAAACTCAAAGTGGCAAAAGCTCTGCACATGGCAATGCTAACTCATGGTGTCATGGTCAGGGCAAACTTAGAATGTTTTTTCATCGTCAGTCTTTTATCTTCTTCAGTTTTTTTTTTGGTTCTTCTTATTACACTTAGATTTAACAAACCACTGTTTCAGCTAAAAATAACCACAGTGCATTAGTAGGGTGAACTAGTGTACTGTGATCAACGTTCATTCATATTTAGCTTAATTTTTTTTTTGTTATTTATAATGGGTTAATGCATATGTATATAATTCAATATAGATTTATTTCAATCTGCTGCAGCAAATCATTTCATATTCCAGAGGATGTGACTCACCTAGTCAATACACTGAATACTAAAGACATGCACACACACACAAATGCACACACACCCCTGTATTCCCAGCTCACTCACTAAATAAATTAAATGAGCAAAACTGCAGGTGAGTAATGATGAGCTGCATCAGATTGCTGACAGTCCCGTCGGCATGATAACAGACTGAAAGCAGCCCGTCAGTCCGAGCGTGGCAGTTGACAGCTTATTTGTCGCTTGCCTCTTCCAGTTCCCCCCTCCTCTGCCGTTCCCTCCATTTCCCCTCTCCCTCTGTCGCCGGCTCCTCTCGCTGCTGTCCCTGCGCTCCCATCCCCTTTGCCTCTCCCCATCACATTCAATCAGCGGCCCATTTATTCAGCGCTTCCTCAACCTCCTGTGCTCCTTTCTTCCTCCATCCACAGCCCCCCCCCCACCACCCCCCCACCCCAGTTGCCTCTCCGGGCCCTCCTCTCCGACTTGCAAATTACCTCCATCCCTCCCTATCTCAACCCATCACGCCACCTCTCAGCCGAAATCGCTTACCCCTTTCCGCTGCATTGCCACCCCCTCGCGTAGGGGTGCCGCATGTGATAGCTTAGGGCAGCTGGCCTGTGCGGCCAAGCTGGGCACCGTGTCAGCACTGCTGCTGCAAGGTGCTATATCTGCAGTGACGCCAGCGAGAGGTCCCAACCTTTCAATTAACCACAGCCACAACGCTGGAGGTGCATGTGTGTGCATGCGTACATACGTGTGTGCACGCATGTATATGTGTGCATGTGCTTGTGTGTGTGTGTGTGTGTGTGTGTGTGTAGGTGTGTATGCAGGGGGCATAGGTGCACTGACTTTAGCGGTCACCTCTTCTGTCATACAGGAGCACAGAGTGTGGGAAGTAGAAAGAAAACAGACACGTGGGAGGTGGGGGTGGGGTTGGGGGAGGATTTAAGTAGAGCCAGGGGGGAAACACTGCTTGGATCGCTCCCAACTAATTACCAAACTGGCTATTAAAAAGCTCTGCCGTGGGTCGGCGTGTCTGACCTGTGTCCGCATCTGAGAAGCGCTCCCTCAACACGCACCCCCGTGAGGATCTGCCTGGGGTTCACGCTGGGATCAGCCCAATTATAATAAACAGAGGAGAGGCCTAGTCACAACAAAGCACGCTCATTACAGCCCTCGCCTGACAGCTTGGTCTCCTCCGCTCCTCCGCAGCGGAACAGGCCGGGTGATAGGCCAAGGGCCCGTCTAACAGGAGCGCCCGCCGGAGGCACAGAAACACGGCAACCTTTCAGGCTGCTGTGTGACGAGACTACAGGGGCTATTTCACAGCTGCATCACACACGGAGGAAGGGCGGGAGAAACGCTGACCGTGGCCGCCTTTAAGGAACTCCAGGACAGAATAAAACAGGCACAACAACTTGAAGGGACGGCCTGCCTCGTTATTCCTAGGAGCAGGTTTCCTGAACTTCGGAGGGCTGTGACACAATGACGGAGAGGAGGAAAAAAGGCACCATTAAGGGAGAAACAGCTCCAGTTTTGGGGGGGGTTGCGGAAGGCAGTGAGAAAGGGTCTAATTGATATCAATGGTCGACCGCCGGGGCTGGGTGAGATAGATACATCAGCTGGGAGAAGGAGAGGTCTCAGCCCAGCGAGCAGGCAGAAATAGGAGCTCTAATTGATGCCGATTGAGGGAGCAGTGATGTCACAGGCGCACAAGTGCGACATGGGTTGGGGAGCGTACACTGAACTGGATAAATGTATGTCTACAGGCTAATCGGGCATTAATAGAATGTCTCCGTTGCCTCATTTAAGACACTTGTCTTGACTGCAAATGTGCCGTACCTTGTACAAGAGCTATTCTCCTGCTTTTGCGCATGACTCAGGAAATGTAGCATTCAGAATATTTCTTCAAGTTGGCCATTCATCCTCAACACAGTTTTCCTCTAGTTAATTTGTAAGATGGACATATTCATAAAACAAATCACACAGGACATTCGCCTCTAGCTAAGGTGATGAAAGATCCAGTTTCATATGTGAACATGAGAAAATACAGGATTGCCACCATAATGTGTGTGTGTGTGTGTCTCTATATGCACATGAACCTGGGCATACTGCTGGTCAGGAGCAGACTGCACCCTCTCCTTCCTGGGCCAGGCGCAGAGCACCCCCACCCTGTTGGTTGTCGCAACATTCACGTCCACCCACAGGTCCCGAATGAGAGCATCTGTTTGCCTTGCTTCCTCCTGCATATGAGATCCTGGCCCTTGGCCCATTTCAATAATGCAGCACCTCATCGCAGGCCTGCTCCCACCAGGGGGAGGGAGGGATTCAGACTCCACTCTGTCCCCTGCTATGGTCCCAGAGCCCAGCACTGTGATTACTGAAGCCTATATCTAAACCACAAACACAGCTCCCCCTGGCTGCCACTCTGTTCATCATTTTCACTGTTGCTCCTGTATTAGCAGGTTTGAAATCTGCCACGCAGCTCCATCAGCTGATGGCTACATGCATGCTGCATTGATTAAAGTAGTATGCTCCAGATCCCCACTCCCAGCTCCAATCCCTGCAGAATACAAGTACTGCGTGAGTTATAACAGGGGAACACGCCTCTCAGTTGCCAATTATCAGTATATCTCCCCCACATCACAGTGGTTCATCCTCTTTTGCCTCCACCAGCAGATTCCACTGACCTCTGCTCTCCAGCCTGGCTTCGTCACATTCCGTCAACACAAGTGACCTTGCATAACTTTGACAAGGATCCTGTGCAAACCCTAATGGCCTGTTATGATTGGTCACATCCAAGTGTACTTGCCCCCTACACCGAGTCTACTCAGAGCCACGTGAAACAGCTATTTGTATTTATATTGAATTTATGCAGGTGCACAAGCGCTTGGATCCTTTCCAGCTGCGTCAGTGGTCAACAGGTCCTCACTGCATCATTACATTTACTAATGTGGAAGCTGCCTTGTGAAGCAGGTGAAACATTGGAACTGAAGGAGATTAAATGATTATCTTACCATTACAACATTTGCATACACTGCTCAGAGGTGTTTTTTCTGCAACACACTAATTGTGGCTAAATCTATTTGGTAGCAATGAAATCTCATAAAACTGGAATTTGAGTGCGGTTCCCCAATAATACGTTTGCTTGAAATGACTTTAAATCTGCTCCTTTGAGGAAATCAAGGGTATAATGTAAGGTAATTAGCTAGCCAGTGATACTGCATTAAATTACTCTGTCTGTTCTGTCTGCACACTGCAGCAACATCTTATGCAACTAGCGAGCTGATGACAGAGGCCTTTGAGTAAATATACACAAATATACCTTCTTCCCATTTTATAATGGAATTTTTTGTATTTAAACAAAGAAAATCCATTTTAGCCATGTTGAGTGTCAAGGCAGCATAGGCAGCATAGGTCTCAGCACTAAGCAAGAGTGATGCAAACACAAAGAAGCAACAAACAGCACATGCTTGTTCAGATGTAGCTGAATTGGGCCTAATGTAAACTCACCATGAGGATTCTTGCAAAGCCTTACTAGATCAAACAGGATCAAGTGTGAGATGTGTGGATAATGCATGAATGTGTAGGCATGAATTTATCTCTGGTTCCAAGCTAAATAAGCATTATAATCCCTTAATGTGCAGTCTACAGGCTTCCACATGAGTTGTAAAGAGGAATGAAGAATGACTTCATCAAACACGCTATCTATAATTCAAACCCTATGTTGTGACTTATTTGCCTTTAAACTTGTGTCTGTGTCTTAATACTTTTGGGAGAAAGCGGTGAATTTGTGTTGTACAGTTTTTATGAATATTGAATACTAGACGTCTGTTGAGTAACATCTCAGAGATGCCAAACCAGCTCTACTCAATTCCACAAGCTTTTAAACAAGCTCAACACCAATGTGCTGCAAGGAGTGAGCAATCTGAAATGCTCTCCTCTTCTGAATGCATCCGCTGGGAAACAAAACGAATTTTCCACTGTTAAAATTTTACACTGTTAGACACTATCTGAGAAAATAAAGGACCCTCGTCAAATTCAACACAATCAAACAATGCATACTTAATTATGAAGTGAATACAGTGCAATTAAAAGGCTAAGGCTGTGGAACACTGAAAATCTGAGACTGCACATCCTCTACATGACTACTCTCTTCTGAAATAATAGACAACAGAATCAGTACATGTCTGGTGGAGGTACTTTTTTTAATAAAGAGCCACAGTAAAAAGCAAGTGGGCAGGCTGTATGAAAGTGAGCTATAATATAGAGGCTACATCAATGACAACCAATTTACAAAGTGCGCTTGGGCCCCCACAGGCAGGAACGATTAACTATCCTGTCATATTTCTCTCTGTTTTCCCTCCATGTTTTTGAGAATCTAACTTTGTTTGAAAGGCCTAGGGCATGTAGGGAAGAGGCTGCCAGACAGAGGTCTTCACATGAAAATGCAAGTAACACAAGGACATGCGCACACGCTCACACAGAAATGCACAAACATACACACACGCCTGCATACTCGCACAGACAAACAGCTATACACAGAGGATCAAACACGGTGAGAAAGACAGATGCATTTCAACATGCACACGGATGCATCCCTTGCTACAGAAAGATGTGATTGAACAAACAAGCGACCATCTGGCAGGGAGAAAGTAGGACCAAAGAAACGTCAAATCAGATTCAATCCTTCCACGTCACATTTTTCTTCCTGGATGTGATGTGCTGACATTATTTTTTTAGATGCAAGGGGCCAACAGAGGAGACTGCATGGGAACCGAAAGGAATTCCATCCATTTCTGAAATATTAACATCAGACAGCTTCTGAAGTGGTGGAATTCTGTTTCTTTGACTTCCACTGTAAAATTGGTTTGGATATAACAAACACTCCCTTACACTGCTGAGCCATTTCAAAAATACAATAAAAAATTTCAAACAAAAAGATTTTCATCACAGACTCTAATTTTAAAAAGCCCGCAGGGTTATACTGTGGATGTGTTCTCTTTTTCTCTTTCCGGCACCACCTCCATTTGGAACATTTTTGTCTCCTAGACAAAAATCATATAAATTAGCATTGCAAAACACTATATAAATTTGGCACCCAGTCCAGGACAGCATAGTTCTAAAACTGCAAAACAGAATTTCATTACAGTGATTATTATTGTCCAATCTAACTAATTAGCAGCCGCAATGTGCAGCTTCATTTTTGCTGCAAAAAGAGAAGTGATAACATCAGGTTCCAGCCCATCACAGACTGATCAGGGGAGATATTAATCAGAGGCTGGTGCCACAGCACATTATTGTGTGGACTTCTGCACCCTTATCTGCTCAACATTTTCAAAAAAGCAGAATGTATGGCTGGTGACAGGGACTTGTTTTCAGCTGCACAGTGTCGGATTAAAGATAATTCTCAATTCCATTGGGGACACAAGAAATCACTCCAGCAGGATCAGGTGAGAGCATGGTGGAGAAATTCAAACACAGGTGACACTGAGTGTAGATAAATGATCCCACATAAAGCCGGGCACTTTACTGCAAGGCAAAGGAAAATAAAAGACAGTCCAGACATGGCACACTAGTTGGAAAATGGCTTATTGGGGAAACACAGCACAAATCAAACTCGCTGTGATTTGACTCCGTGCCAGAATTTATGGGTGGGCTCTGGTGGGCTGTACCACTGTAGCAGTGCTGGTGACGTCACGCAAGGCCGTGGGTGGCTCATGGGACATGTGCAGGATGTGTCTCTAAAATGACGGAACTGGTGAACAAGCATACTGAGAAGAGGAGGTGCATTCCCCATTTCACCAGAAGCGCAAAGGAGAGACAGCTGTGACACACCACTCAGGCAGCCGTGTATTTCTGAAAGATGTCACAGCTGCGCTGGCCTCTCTCACTCAGACTGCTGAACGCAAAGAACTAAAGATTTGCTGCCCTCCTGCATCCCCAGTGCCGTGATGGCAGCGCTTGTGCATCCAGGCAGCCTGGGAGACACTGATCTGCTGGACTGGGAAGATAAGGTGTGGCAGGGATTCTGGGGTCTGTGCTGTGTGTGAGAATCCTGCCCCTTGTCATCAGTCTTCGAACCACTCCATTGTCTCAGCCTCAGTTCCCTAGTGTGGTTTTTGGTCTGCTGCGCTAAGGATAAAGACACAGAGCTCCATGACAAACGACAGAGTAACACGCTTAATACACCCCATTGCCTCACTGCCAAATTTGGGGATATGAACTAGACTAGAGAGTCTGCTGTGTTCCTAAATGAATCATTTTTACATGCCAACTGAAAAAAAAATAAATTGCTATGTATTTTTTGCATAAATGTACTGCAACTATGCATGAACTTTACTGTGATCAATTTGACATTTTTAAAGAGAAACCTGCTCGATATACACTAGCGAATTGAAACACAACCCCTACACTTACAAGCTAGACACCACTTCAAAAAGTACTTTTAAATTTATCTGTCCAAAACATCTGAGATGAGACACCTCTTACCAAGTGCAGTAACATTATTACTGTCATCTTTATTTTTATTGAAATAAAAAATGTAGCAGATAATTTTGGCACATATCATGTTTGTGCATGGGAGCTGATAAGCCTGCCAACACCAGCAGGTGACAGAGTAGTAAGAGAAACAACTACCTTGTCAAACCATCTTAGTTGTAATTCGAAATGACTTCGAAAGAACTTGACCTAAAGGTCATAATATCAAATGTCCCTTTGATCAAGTGAGGATGCTGATTTATTGTAGATATCTAAAATATGTCATCATAGCTTCAGACTGCTATGTGCAGTAAAACCAAATATTTAAAAGTGGAGAGACTAACCCTTCAATTTATCAAAGAATTGCCCTTCAGGTTGCCACTCAAATACATGTAAGTGTCCCTTTCTTCCTCACAGACACAGGTCAGTAGGTTCAGTGATTTAGCTGTAAGTCATTGGTAAGGACAAATGTTGATTGAAGCAAGGGTAAAAGGGCACACGTGCTGGTGCATACACACAGGCAGGCAGCAAGCATGACTACAGACAGAGCCACAATCAAGAAAGTGCTAGAATAAAGCCCTAGTGCAAAAGATTAATAACTAAACACACAGAGGCTGTAAACAGGGGCTTGACTGATTCAGTAATGAAAAGGCAGCTTTTGAGAGAGGCTGCAGCATGATTTTGTACCAAGCCTGTCTTGGAGAGGTGATTAGCTCTGGTTTCCCCAGCGGCCACTGCAGGGGCCGGGCGAGGCCTTGGCAAGGAGACACTGACAGCTTCAAAGACGGTCTTAGAACGTTTCCTCTTCCTGCCACCAATCCCATTCTCATGCTTCTCCAAACGAAATGAAAACTGACCCGACTACAGCTCTGTCTCCTCCAAACTCTAGACCAGCAGAGTAGACCACGCCTCATCCTCTATGCCAATCAACCTCAGCAGCCTACATTCCAGCATGTGGTGTAATAGTAAATGGCAAAACCTGACACCTCTACTCACAGTGGAATTCAAATCTCATATGGAGCACCACTGTTGTCCCCTTGAGCAAGGAACTTAACCTGATCTAGACTTAGTATCCAGCTGCATGAATTGATGAAATGTACAACATGAGTTCTGTAAGCAACTCTGGAAAACAGTGTCTGCTATGCAAGTGCTACACTCGTGGTAAGATCCTGGCTTAATTAAAGGGGCATTTATCAGCTGTTTCTCTCGCTAAACAGATGACAACAAATTTGGTGTCCTTGAGAGCTTTGCGCAAGGTCACAAGTATTTCTAAATTTAGTATTGGTTCCCTGCATTTCTATATACAATGTCTGCAAATAAGGGAAATGATAACCAGTTTATTAAGGGGGTCTCTTTGGTCTACCAAGTCTTCTAACTGAAAACTTAATGTCTTTCATTAAGGGCAAACTAGCCTCAAACACATCTAAAAATTTTGCATGAAAGAAAGATGACAGAGATATACAAAGTTAGTGGAGCGGAGGGAATGTCATCAGTTTTTCCACTTAGTAGTGGCTCTACCTGGTCTGCATAAGAGCAGTCAGGCACATCTAGAGCAGTCAGAGGCTGGGTAGGGGGTCCCCTAAGTGGAGTCAGAGGTCCTGCAAGGCAGTCTATGTGGATGTGTGTGTGTGTGTTTGTGTGTGCATTAATGAATGGTAAATCAATGCATGTGTATTTATGTGAATCAATGCATGTGTATTTATAAATGCTGTGTGTGTCTGTGTGTGTGTGTGTGTGTGTGTGTGTGTGTGTGTGTGTGTGTGTGTATGTGTGTTTGTGCCCGCATGTGTGTTTATGTGCATGTGAATGTGTACACATGTGTGTATGTGTGTTAGGTATGTGTGTGTGTTGGCAACAGAAGAGATGAAGAAGAAAAAAGATGTTGAAAAAGGGCTGGAGGAAGAGATGAGGAGAAGGAGGAAGAAAGAGATGGAAGGGAGAGTCTGCAACAGCCCTGTTCTCCTAAACAGTGGCCTTCTCACTGCAGTGTAACCAGGGTTCCTCTAGCAGGGCCCAACATGAGCCGCACACAGGAGAGGTGGACAGTGGAAAACAACATTTGGAACATTTGGAACATTTGGCTGACAATGAGCAAGACACTTGTGTTTACCGGTGCGCCACGTACTCCCTTTTTAGAAATGAGAGGGCTCAGATCTCTTGCTGCATGTAGGGAGACTAGGCAAAAAAACAAAAAACAAAACCCTGAGCAGCAACAACAGAAGCAGAACACAGGGGCGAATGGGCTGGCTTTGCTGGGCATATGGCGTGGAGTGAAGGCAGCTGTCGATGGCAGTGCAAGGCGAGGGCCGGGGGCGGGCAGGAAGGGGAGGGCAGGGAGTCCTGGAGTGACGCTGAGGAGACAGGCTGTCTGTCTGCATATCCATCTCTCCTGGTGCTGGTCACTGCGTATCTGAGAGGAAGATCCATCTGGCCCTGTGCTGGTGGCCATGTGTGAGGCTATTTACACCAGGCTGCGCCACAGACCCTCCTCTCACCTCACAGTGACATGGATCCACAGTGACATGCACACTGGGAAACGCCCTGGACCACTCAATCACCAGTAACAGTGACTACAACCAGATTCATCCCTATCACCCTTAACCTTACTAGTAAGCACAGGAAAATGCATGACTTGTAATGTTGTCCTCGACAATGAACTTTACATAAAGGCTCTGAGTGCTGTCCAGACATCCTCAGCAGACCTCTAGCACAGTCAGGTGTGTGACATCACCTTAACAGGCTCATTGTCATTACCTTATGATTTAAAATACTCTACGTTAGCAATGTGCTGACAGAACGGAGCCAAAATCTAAAATGATGGCTACTCGCAGGCACAGGGTCATGCCCTCTTGCACTTGAGGAGGTAAAGGAAAGAGTGAAGGGTTAAGTGCGTTGGATGGCTCAGCACTGAGGATCTGTGAGTTCTTACCAGAGGGATGTCATTGATTTCAGACAGGGGGAGCCTTAATAAACTGGATGTCTGTGGAGCGAGGAAAGAAGTGGGGGTGACGGCGCCTCGGGTGCTCGGCGGCTCCGCCTGGCTGCCCCTGAGCTCAAATGGCCCTTCGGCAGCCTTCCCACACCCTCCACCCCCCTTCTTTCGGGGACTGGCGCGTCACGCCTGCCTGGCCCCCTCACTCTGTCACGTGATAGGGGTGACAGGCCAGGTCAGTCTCGTCCCTCAGGCAGCTGCTCACATTAACCTTGTGGCCCACACTGCTTGAACCCATGCCCCGGCCTGCCCCCAAAACCTCTCTGTTCACCTCCACTAACGCTCCCTTCATGGCAGCACAGATATATTATATTCACTGTGGTAAATCGCCAAAAAGCAACACGATTTACATTTTTATGATTATGCTGTTTAAACTGAGCTAAGCACTGACTCACATTTGGTCCAGTCACCTCTGTGTAGATGAAACAAATCATCACTGAAACAATATCACAGCTTGTCCTTCTCTCTCCCTCTCCCAGACCGAATGTGCATAAATTGACATTTATTAGAAATACACATCTTATAAATTCCAAATTTTCATGTCAGCATAAGCCTGACATCATTAGCCCTCTCCTCTCCTGACTGCAGCACAGTGAAGCAGACGTGGCCACTGACCCAGAGAGGCATAGCTCATACATGCATTCCACATGCTAACAAGGTGCTCTCAACGTTTTCCTGTTCCCTCATCTCCCACAAAGACAGCAGAAATCCCTCTGGGGCAAAAAATCTTCTTCAGAAAACTCGACCTGCTATTCTAGCATCCATTTAATTCTTGCAAATCCTTGCGCAACGTACATTACGAAACACCAGGCAGGACATGTGACTGTCATGCTACAGTAGGTAGAGGGACCTAAGAGCGGAGCCCAAGATCCGGGACCATTGAGTAGCGTGCAATCTAAGCATGCAATGCCAAACAGCCTCCTCTCATCGAAGCCTTGGGGTTCGTACTTCTTTTGAATCCTTACGAAGAGGAGGCTTCCAAAAAGACTGATTCACACACATATGCACAATCTTATTAAAAACATGAATGCTGTGCCTAATGGAAATACATCTAGCGTGCAATAGCCTAAAAAACCTACCTGATCTTATGAGTCAAACGCCGCGTGGATCACATCCCAATGTGTCCGTCACAACAGCATGCACACTGAGATATTCATGACTCCCGCAACAAGATAAAGGGATTATTAATGGTCGACTGTTCGGTTAAAAAGGCAGGCCTTAATTAGATTTTAACGGAGCATGTATTCGCGTAATTGCTAAAATACATTCAATGAATTATTCAAGGTCACTTTTTGGGGAAGCCGGCCCGGCTGCAGAGCGCCTCCACAGTCTGGCGAATCCTGGGACCCGGGGCTGCATGCGTTAGCACACAACCCCCCCACCCCCACCACCATTAACACCACCTCCTTGTGCGGCGCAAAAAAAAGGCGGGAGTATCAGACAGCCATGACAAGCACACGTGCATGCTCGGCAAGACGTTCCTCAGCAGGTCCACGTGAAAAAGGCAAAAGTACCTGCTATGCTGCCGCATCATAATCTGCCTGCATGGCAGTTTGTATTTGTAGAGCATTACAGGCAGCGTAGCACTAAGCGCAGTGTGCTCATGAAGACTCAGGGCTCACTCACTGTGCTCTGATTGCTCCGCCACAAATATAATCCTCCCCAACACCCCCCCCCCCCCCCCCCCCCCCACAGGACCTGCTGCAAATGAGCCTGCCTTTTATCTGTAATCTCCGTGTCACACACTGGCTTCCTGCAACATTACCTTCCCGCTTCTCTGCCTCTCGGCAAGATAACACTGGAGCAAAAGGGCAGCAGAAAGCTGTATCTCTATTAATGGGAATATTTCTGTGTTTTTTCTGTTTTTCCCTTCTTAATGTGTTGGACTGCTGGCAGCTCGGCAAGCTAACTCCAATTCATTTCACAGAGCACCAAGGTGCTGAAAGGGTGCCCATGCATAGATGCAAAGACAGGACCAAGCCAGCTGGAGACGTTCACACATTCGCACATATCAATACTGTCCTCTCTTACACAAGCAGGTACAGTGACCATCAGCGAACCACAGGACATGGCTAGCAATTCCTACAGAGAGCTCCATGTCAGTGTCGCAGAACAAATTAGAGGACATTTTGATCGTGCTCTCTTTGAATAATTACAGACATGAAAGCAAAATGTGAAGCTCTACGGAGAGAGGCTGCGGATAGATTCTGCACTGAGCTCCTCACTGAGCCTGTTTGATAATGAGCTACAAATTCCACAGGCGAAAAAATAGTGGCCAATGAGGGAAAGGATGGCTGTGGCTGTGCACGAGCACCGGCTTTCGTTCTGACCTGACAGAACATTTCCTGCGCAGCTCAAATCAAATTCAGGGCCACTGGAGGAAGGCTCCGTGGAAGAGCTCTTATTTGTGTCGACGGATATAGATTCGGGCGGGAACCTCTGTGACAGGGTAATATTGGAGGATGATCACACTCGTCATCCCAATGAAATCACTACAGAGCCCATGCCGACAGTCCTGAGGCTGGGGGATGTGAAAAATGTTATTGCCGCAAACTGTGTGCGCGTACTTGTATACATGGGGCTGTTTCTGCACCCGTGTGCGTGCGTGTGTGTTGTCTGTGTGTGTAAGCATGTGCAAAAGGGGAGACATGACAGCCAGCAAATCAATATCAAAGCTAATCAGTCAGCGGCAACAACAGCAGCACACTCCCTCCGCCTCTCTCTCAGCGCCCAAGCGGATCGGAGTGGATAATGGGGGACCGTCCGTCAGGCTTAGACTGACCCAGATTCACCCAAAGATGGACAGATGGGGGTAGGGCTTTCAAAGGGGTGATGTGGGGAATCGCTCCCCTTCTTCAGAGTGACAGGTTTCCATTTTCAATGTCTCAATACAGAGATCCACCCTGCGTGCCTGCCGGTATGAAGGTGTACCACATACCTCTGTGGTTCAGTCAGAGGGCCTTTTCCATACTTCGCACCCCTCTTGAGAATGCACATACCAACATCTGCTGTATGACCAGCACTGTCTCCCAGTCAAGCTCATTGGTCCACATTTCAAGGACCGCTCCTTTTGCAATCGGTGAAACAAGGCCTTCATCGGGGCCATCACTTGACAGGTTTCTTCACGGACTTCTCACCGTATGATTCTTTTCTGTGGTCAATGAAACATGTGAAGGAAGAGCAAACCTCAACCAGCTCCATGGCTGTTCAGAGGAAGAGCAAAGTGCAGTGTCCTGGAGGGGGTGGGAGGGGGTGGGGGAGAAGAGTGGGTACCATAGGCAGGGACAGACTGTACTTTCTGCCTGTACTTTCTCCCCTATAAGCACAAACACACCTCACTGGTATTTCAGCCACTGGTGGAAATACTGGGGTATGTTACAGGTGCTGCCCTCTCAGGGAGTCAGTGAGGAACTGCAAGGAGCGTCTCTGTGTCGGGGGCCGGTGGCCCGTGGCAGATCTGAGCCATCATTATTGGGAAGGTAGTCCCGCCTGCTCAGCGTCCTTCACTCGTCCTTTGTGAAGATCTGCTTTCATCGCTGCGCAGCCGAGGCACAGAGGAGCGAACAGAGGAAGGACTTCCAGCTCTCACTCTTACCCTGCCTCTATCTTTCCCCTCATCTCCATCACGTACTTCCCATCCTTCTCTCTAGCTGCCTCTTCCTATCTCTCTCCTCTCTCCTCTCTCTCTCTCTCTCTCTCTTTCCCTTTCTCTCCTCATGCCTGCCGAACCACAGCCTCCGTCTCCCTCTCCTCCTCGCCTCTTTGTCTTGGGAACAAAGGGATGTGTAATCTCCCAATCTTGCCGTCTGTCATTCAGGATTGAGATGACAGAAATGACACACCGCTTTTCAAGAATCAGGGGGAGGGTGTGATTCTGCCGTCTATTATTTCAGCCGGCTGTCGCCGATAAAGTCTTCGGCCGCACTAAAAATAGATTTCAGGAAAGTTACGTGTTCTGGCGTACTGCAGCACAGAAATTCTCCAATTTGGTCTGAGCACCCTTTAATGTGACCGCCACTTAGGCAAGTCTGTTTGGCTGGGAAATTCTATGCCCTGACAGACAGCGGTGACAGCAAAATCATTATTCCATGTGTTGTTTGTGATGCAGGCTATTTTACATAATGCTTGCCATGACTGTGAGCGCTGGATTTACGAACCTAATTAGAGACCGGAGAATCCTGTACCCTCCGCATATGAAGCACATCAGTCAAGCCTTGCTACAGATAAATGCTGAACCATTACGGGTCATCGTTAGCCATCAGCCAGTATTTCAAACTGCTGTGAGCCAGCTGCCAAATTCAAAGGGCCAAGCACAGACAGCTCTGCCAGCCTAAAGACATTCCATGTTGTGCATCCGAAGCCAACCTCAAAGCTGGCTGCTGTTTCAAAGGCAAGAGTGAGCAGCAGTTTCACAGCAAAAGGTTTTTACTACAACTGGAGGCTGTTCTCTGTTCAAATTTGGCAGCGCAGTTTCACCATTGTGAAACATCCCTCCTTGTCTGCGCAATATATAAATTTGCTTGCCATTACTGCTGTAATCCTTGTATTTGCTACCAACATCCTGCTATCTGGAAAGCCACATTTACCCACAATGCCACTGGAGAGGATGTAATTCAGCCTCTTTCAGTGTACTCTCATGCCCTCAAAGCAATTGGGAGATGCTGACTGCACCCTCGGAGTGATCAGAAACACACTCGGCGCACCTCATTACCGCTCCGAGTGACGCATGAGAGATGAGAAGAGTTCCGACAGTCTGAAGCCATTGGAGCTGCCTTGAGCCAAGGAATCCCCCAAATGAATAAGTTATAATCATCATTACCGTCATCAGAACTGAACCAGGAGCTGTGGGGCTGAATTCCTTAAATGTCCAATCTGGCTTTGTGTGAACACACAAAGCAACGAGCAGCACGGTCACTGCACGCCGCTAAGTAACGACTGGGTCTGCTCATGCAACTGGAGGATTAGCCCGTTTGGCAAGAAGCCACCGCTGATCA
The DNA here is from genome assembly GCF_013368585.1 of Megalops cyprinoides. Taxonomy (NCBI): domain Eukaryota; kingdom Metazoa; phylum Chordata; class Actinopteri; order Elopiformes; family Megalopidae; genus Megalops; species Megalops cyprinoides. Next base: position 40,761,924 of record NC_050583.1, read on the forward strand.
TGTAGAAGCAGAGGAAAGAGCAAAACAATGATTAACAGGGGTAATAACACCATGATTATCAACCCAAAATGCAAATATATTGGCTCATTCACAGCAGCTATCACATTAAAATGCTGTAATGCTGTTAAATTCAGCCCGGATGAATACAAATAGGTCCAAAATATATATTTCAGTAATGTATTTTAAATATAAATTTTTATGGAAGCAAATAATAGAAATTCTGATTAGCAAGTTTACATCACATCAACTATATGGCTTCACACTCTGATTCACACTCTGAGAGCAGAAATACCATGATGTGAGCTAACACAGAAGCTGATGATCAGAAGCAATGCATTGCATCACGTTGAATAAAACCAACATCTTGTCAAAAACTTTCACCAAAACGAACTGTCTAGAGTAATCAGTCATGCAACAGCTCTGATGCTATTTATACACCCACAATCACTGAAATTCCATCCACCGCAGATTAGCCTTCCGTTACTGTACATCAAAGATGCACAGAGGAGAGGCTGGACACCATTTATACCGCATGCCTTGGTTCTCCATATGAGACACTATACTAATAGTTTCTTTTAAGAATATTCATATTAAAATAGGAATTTAATATTGTTAAGCGTATATGTGGTGCATGCATGTTATGTCAATTCATATGAAAACATCTTCACATGTTCCCAATTTAGTATGAGAAAACATTTAGTGAAATTAGCCATACTAATTATTATTGCCCTGAGTATGTTTCATTTTGCTTTTCTGAAGTTTAAAATCTGCCATTTAGGTATATACCTAAAAGGAGAAAAAGGAGAAACAGCCCCCACCACATTCTATATACACCATTTTAACTACACTCCATTTCTCTGTGGAGCATCCATAATCGAAACACAGAACACAGCTAACGAAATCAAAGGATGAAAAGGGAAACCTTGGCATACCTGCTGGTGTACAAGGTTGTAGATGCCGCTGATTAAGTCAGGCACTCTGTTAAAATGGACTGAGTGAATGCTGAGGGAAAGTGCAGCACCCCAGGCTCCAAGAGCAGAGCCCAGTTGCCAGTGAAGAACACTTACTGCCCTGGGCTGGTTCCCTCTCCCCCTGCAGCCAGTCTCCCTGCCCAAGGACCAGCGCCTGGCTGCCTCTCCGATCGTCCGCCACCACCACCTGGTACTCCTGGTGAAGCATCCCGTGCCAGCCTGAACCTTTCTCTGTCCCACCACAGCCCAGCTGCTCCACACTGCCAGCGCACCATCAACAAATTCAATAAGTGCCAAAAATAGTCCACGGTAAATGTGCAAGCGCATCTCCATTGCCTTCTATGTGCGTGTGTGTGTGTGTGTGTGTGCATACACATGTAAATGTGCATGTGTGTTTCCATGTGCAGAAAAAAGTTTGGGTCATGAACTGAGCCAAAATGTACAAAAATATATGATTTTTTTAACCATACATATTTATTTATATGCATGGGCACACACGTGTACATATGCTCTGCGCATCTGTTCCCTTAAGAGGTTTGGATAGTTACAGCTAGAATAGCGATGAGAGCTTACGGGTGAGGAAGTACTCACAGTGTCACTGCATCTCAAAAGGCTTTTTGCGGGCAGTATAAAAGGATGCCTGCAAACGCTGGGAGGAGATGAAAAGACATGCAGGCTGAGAGCGTAATTACAGGGGAACCGCAGCCCAGGGTGCTGCTTCCTTCGGAAGATTGGCCACTACGACACACCCCCCTTTAACACACACACACACACACACACACAAAACTGTTTGTCGCTTTTCTGCTGCGGTGCTACTCAGTCCACAGTCCCACTAAAGGCCAGAGTCAGCAAAGGCCCCAGGAAAGTTGTTTGTGGAAGTATTGTCAGAGCACTCAGGACAGTGTGATTGTAGGTCTGCTAGCTAAACACTGACCTGGGTAGCTAGCTTTTGTATCACAGTGATGTTCTATAACATTAGCTATCACAGCAAGTTAGGTACTACCTCATTTTATTGAAGTGCAGTTGGTGATTATTGATAGCAAAATACAGTGTTTTCATTATGTCGTGTTGATTAGCTAGATAAGCTACATAACAATAATGCTTTGAGTTATGTTTTATTATTTTGAAAAATTAATTCCTCCTCCTAAAAGAATGGTCCTTCTATTTGATGAGCTTAATTTAACAATGTTAAATTTGCTACAAATTTGAGAATTTGTTATTATCTACAGTACATTGTTCATTTTTCTTGCCACAGGAAATTGATTAAAAAAAATGAACACTTGGCTGAATTCTGAGAGCAGGATGAGTAGAAGTGGTAATGCTATGCTAAGGCTATGGGGCTTGGGTGTATAACGCAATACCTTAATACAGGGTTCAGAAAATGTACAGACAAGCCCAGCAGCCACTGCTACTTTAGCATATAAGCCTAGCATTCCAGTCACTGCCTACCGGAACAGCATGGCATCCATGCTGTCCCATGGCCCAGTGAGCCAAACCTACTACATCCTTAATTTCACCAAGCCATGTTTCTGCCACTTGCAGCACCATGTAAAACCCAGCTGCAACTCAGACCTTCGCATGGTCCCCTGCCTCTTATCATGATACAACCAGCGGAAATTATCAAATAAAGTTGCCGGGATTACCACTGATATGGAACCAGTTAAATTAGGATTGGTCTTGTCTCTCCACTGCTGCAAGACATAGGAGTTGGATATCAAACCTATTCCCCAGGCCTCTTGGAGCAGATCTGTGGGGCTGTGACACCTGGAATGAAGAGGTCTGTGACTCTGGGGCCAATGATCAGGATACGCTTCTGTGTGCTGGCCAGCACCATTACCATGAACTCCAGTTTGACGTGATACAAAACACGTACGCACAAGCAGAGAGTGCATCTTTACACAGATTTTGCTGTCTTTCCATTTTTAACCAAATTACCTCTTTTTGCTAACATTCAATTAGCGTGATGATGCACGCAGAAGGGGAAGCAATAATATGGCTATTATGATAATGGCTGGGAATGGAAGATGAGGCTTGATATGTGAATTGCACAGGTGTGGGGGGGGCCCTTAAAGGGCCGCTGAGGCACTTGAGCTCGCGGAGAAAAGAATTTCCTCCACTTCCCTCCACATCCGTCTGCACTCAGCATTGTGGGCTTTGTCCCGTGCTGTCAGAGCGTGCCACCTCCCTCTGCAGCTACTCGTCGACGCACACTACAGGCACGGGTGACATAATGGCGGTGGCAGCAGTCTGCGGGCGGTGCAGCAGGAGGGAGCGGACGGCGAGGGAGAGCGGTACAGAGGAGGTAATGGCATACGGAAAGCAGCCAATAGTGAGTCTCATACCACCGCTCCCTTGAGCCCAGTACGGACAGCAATCGCACAGCAGGAACACACAACACACTTCCAAAAAGCCCCAACTGTCTCCGAGAGACTGTAGCAACCTTGCATGTCAGGACCGTGCTCACCAATAACCCCAGACACCTGTGGCTGTCTTCAGATTCCTTAAATGCTAAGGTGAGAATTCTCATCTTGTAACATACATACACACGTAAACATTGAAAATTGTATTTCAACGTGTTTGATTTGAATGTGGCCAGTCCCTGACAATTGATGGTTTCCTCATTTACATTTTGTCAAAAATATAAATATCACAATGTTTATGTGAGTCCCAACCTTGGTGCAAGAGAGAAAGCCCCGCTCTTGCTGTACCTTGTGTGTTAATCTTACCGAAAATGATTTCATTTAAATTTTCCTTCTGCCCAAATGGCAAGTAATGTGTCAGTCACTCTCATGCTCCACACCACTTCCCTTTGATTATCATCTTGGTCTCTGTTTTTACAATGCTGTTGTTATCATCGATAAAACAGGCGGCTCATTCACAGGCTTCAGTTCAGAGAAGCAGATGCGCAGCTCAACAGATCTTTATAGCACTAGGATGTGCTGATAGCGGACACAGATAATTAGATTAACACATCCACATACCATAAAAATTAGTTCCTGCTCTAAACTGATTTCCATGAACAAGCAGGGCAACTCAAGCTCAAGGAGTCTATTTACTGAGCTATTGATCTCATGCATACAATTAAGGGGAGCACTTCTCGCACGGTAGGTGAAGTTCTGAATTAAAATGGGATGTGAAGTTGCAGTCTCTGCAGCGAATCACAGTCTGACACTCAATTATTCCACCGAAAAAAAGACAGGAGACTAACAGCCATCACCTTCAAACTCTTGGTGCCTAAGAGCACACATACTGAGAGCACGTCTGGAATGAGAGGTGAGGTGAGAGCGGTGATGAGGCAGGGAGGACAGCCAGGTGGAGATGCCAATGGGCCGCAGTGGCCCTACAGTGAGAATATGCACTGAGAGGCAGAGTGAGGGGAGCACAAACTAGTCTCTGTGGCCCAGTGTGCAGGAACAGCTATGAGATTTCACCTAGAGATAGAGCTCCACCACCTTGGCATTGAGCTGGGGGACAGTCCTCGGGGCTCTGCAGACAGCAAGCTGGGCAAAGCACAGAGAAAGAGAGAGGAGGATGAGCCAGAAGCTGAGGACACAGCCACGGAAACACAGTCTCGTGTTTCATAGGTGTGCATCGTTTTGAGAGAAATCAATACTATATTTCCAGCCATCTTGAGCACGGAACCCCGGAGGCAGAAAAGGTGTAGAGAGGAGGGAGGGACTCTGAGGGTCCTGAAGGCAGATGCTGCTCTCTTGTTTTTTTTTTTTTTTTGTTCTCTCATCTGTGCATCCCTGAGGACGGCTGATCGTTGAATCTGTTCCAGGGGTCCATTTCAAAGCTTGAGATGTAGCCATTTCAAGCTGACTTTTTAACTCCTCTGGCAGCTCATGTTGGAAGGTTCATACAGTGCCATGTGTTGTGATTCAAGTTTCTACATTGAAAGATTTACTACACATCTATCATTTACACATCATTTACCACACATACCCAAATGGAAATGAAATATACTGTAAAACATTGGGAAATACAATTAAAATATATTAACAAAGATTAGAAATATATTGCAATGTCCCAAAATGGAAATAATTAACATATCTACGATTAAGACGCAGACGGGCATAAGTGACATTTTGGGCCAATATTAGTATTGCATATCAAATGGCAGCTCTTGATGAGATCTATCTACTGGCAAAAGTGCACATCTGAAATATTTAACTGCATTGAATAACATGAACAAATAATAACCCAAGAAGCAACACCAGACTGGGTTCAGTTTTGTGCAAAAAGGGTGGAAAAGTGTAGAGAAAAAGAGGGATTAACTCTCACTCTTTACAAATACCCCAACCATATGGCGTCTTTTACAAACCATGGCATGTGTTGGTTAAGTTAAGCAATATTGTGTAGAATTGAAAAAGAGCGACATATGCTCTACCTTATCATACGAAATAAACATTTTTTAATGTTCTTGAAAATGTGCATGTTATATTGTTGTTCTATCACTGCTGATCAATTAAAAACACTTGCTTTTAATTTAGTGTTTGAAACACAATAAGCCAACACTTTGTTTTTGTTCTCCTGTAAATTTTTGAAAATGACAGTTACATCCTACTCCCCCCACATTTAAATTGTATTGATTGAAGCCAAGAAATGTTTTCTTTAAAAAATACTCTCAATATGTAATTTTTCCACATCATAAATGTCAAACTTGCCACCTTCATTAAATAAAAAATCCTAATTTGAATGCAAGATTCAAAATTAAATTTAGGTGTTATTTTTTCCTTAGTAGGCTACACACTAGTGATCATCAAAATGAATGGTAAAAACTGAAAAAAGTTAACACCTCCATTAGCTGAAAGTCAAAACTGGGGGCAAATGTTGACTGATGGGGTAGGTCTTCCATTGATTCAAAATAAAAATTAATTTGAAAACATTGCTTTTTTCTTGTAGTCCTATTATTTCCATTTTCACCATTAAGCATGAATAACATTTTGTATTGTTAAAGGTCTAAAAAGTGAAATCAACACAAAAAGTTGAAAATACAAAACACTGCATATTTTAGTTATATTTCGGTTTTCCGAAAGTACCCTATTGACAGTAGACCAGGATCCCTAGAGTACTAACCTTGTCTGGTTTTAAATGTATGAGTACAAACACGTCCCAGGCAAGAATTAAATAAGCTTAATAGATTTCCAAAGAAAACATATCACAACACATCCAACAATAAACCCATGGTGTATTTTATGTACAAATTAAAATGCCGGTAATTAAGTTACTGTACTTACATTTATCTAAAATTTGCACATCTCTGAAAAACACATTAAATATTTAGCATTCTGGTGTGCATAAATGACTGTTAAAAGAAATTGCAAACGAGGTGGCCCTTAATGAATTGCACTGAATTTTATCATGGGTTCAAAAAAATGGAAATTGAGCAATAGGATCCACCCAGAAGACTGCTCTTTGCATGTCATTTGGGGCCCTGATGCAAAAAAGCATTTTGAAACACTATTCTCTAGTTTCATGGTCACGTCAAGATCCCATAAGACATCTGTCAGTATTCATGGCCATTGAGGAATATACGCCATGTTCAAGGTCTGGCAGATCTGCTTTTACCCACATTTTGTCTGCTGTGATCTGAAGCGAAAACTGAATGATTTATAAATGTACAAATGAGCTCCTCTCATACATGGCCCTTGGAGCTTGTTTTTGGCGAAATAAACAGCACCGAGGTTCACAAGGGGCACTTCCGTCCCCCTGACAAGCGGCCCCATTCACCGTCCCACTGGTGGGCGAGGGGGAAGGAGTGCGTCATGGAGGACTCCTTTCATCACTTTCAACATCTTCCAAGGGACATCTGGTGCACGCCTCATCTGCATACTGCATGAATCATTCAGAGCTGCCCATCAACACACCAGCGCTGGGCTGGGCACAAAGAAAACCACTCAGGGCTCCTGAGTGTGCGGTGCACCAGCGAACCCTTCTTGGCTGCGTATTCGTTTCCTTCGGTGGCTTGTGTCACTACTGGGGACTTTAAATTGACATGGTCCCTTCCTCTGAGCAATGGGGAAGGTTTGCTATGGGCCAGAGGCACGACTGAGGCCATGCTTGCCAGTGGATAAGAAGGTCAATAACCAGCATGCTTGTAAAAGTAGGACTGCAGTGACTATAACAGCTACAGCAAAAAGCTATACCATGATGGAAACCACTCCACACCTGTCTGTGCATGCACAACAAGAGTGGTGTGCATTTATTAACTGTGGACCTCCCTGGCCTGTTCTTCAGGGGTCAGTGAACAGGAGGCAGTGTCCAACTCAGACGTCTTAATTGGCTGAATAATTTCAGTGAGCAGTCTGTCCAAGGCATGCAGCTGGTCATCAGTTTACATTGCTGCATGCATCTCACTGAGAAGAAAACCACCCTCGTATTAGCTATTCACTAAGAGGCCACATTATCGACAGCTCTGGGCCTCGTCAGCAACTTTCACACTTACACAACTGTGGTATTGATGATATTAAAAAAAAACTGTATAGCTGAGTGCATTTTATTTGAAATCTCTGCTTCTGGGCAATAAAATCAGCCAGTAAATAATACCATGGGGAGCTATCATGGAATTTAAAGTTTAGCAACATTATATTCTGCAAGGACCTGAGCTAGACTGCCATGTCAGCCTTCCGTGGGGTGGGACAGACAGTACAGCCAAATAAAGCACAAAGCATCCCTGCAGGATGGGGAACGCATCTATAATTCCCATGATTCTTAATCATGTAAGCGCCACACCTGCGCTGGCGGGAGTGGTGCGGTATGCTGTAGCTCAGAGAGCGGCTGGTCGGTCCACCTGGACTGGGTGGCACCTCTGCCCCACATGATTCGTTGCCACACCGTGGCTTCCCTTTGATCTGGACATATGGGGCTGTGATCGGCAGGGCTCAGGAAGCACATGGAGAGCACATTCTCCCGGGGCGCCTGCTGGCCCCCACTCTCCACTTTGATTCCCGTCCAGCAACAAGGGGCGACACAACAGTCAGAGAGGGGGGTGTGTCCATCTGAGGGAGACGATGATACCTTCACTGGTGTCACCCCAGTCCCCTCATTATCCATCTGTCCTGCTTTCCCCAAATTATTCCTAATGAGAACAAAACCATTGAGATGAGCAGATGAATTTTCACCTCCGAAACACCTGCTCCACAAAATCAGTGGTCCGCGCTCGGGCCTGCCAGCATCATGTGTACCTCATTGATGAAACATAATCGCTTCCCATCGATCTATTGTGGTCACCTTTATGAATGTGCGCCATGGAATTTGGAGGTGTTCCACTCTGCTCTTTTGACATCCAACCAATGCCATCGATTGTTACCGACACCTCAGCTTGCATGGGCATATCAGGTATGCCAAGACAAAATAAACAATTGGAGCACTCACACTTGGCAATTCTGGGCAGGCTGCTATGCTGCTTCAACACCATTAGCTGTCAGAGATGCTTTCTAAGAAGAGATAACTGCTTCATTGACAAACAAGGGGTTTGTGAATTATAGAGAGATGCTGGATTTTGTCATCAGAGTGGACTAATATGTTTGTTTTTTTGAATGTTTGATTCGAATTTTTTCAGTCCTTGTCAAAGGACTTTTTATCACTTATACAGTAAACAGATGCGTCTGCAGTGGAGACAAGAATGGGTGAGTTCATCCACCGCTTTTCCAAATTCTGGAATAGCGGCAATCAAGATGTCAAAGAATTAAGAGCGTTTCATGGAGAGCACCCAGCAGGGACACACAGAGAACAGGCACTGCCTGAGTGGAGACAGCTTTTTTTCCCCTGTGATTGCAGTCCTAGTATTGCAATGGCGGATGAGATTCTGCACGGTATGGTTAGGTGCTGGGAGCATAGCGCCCCGCTGTGCCACAGACAGAGCTGCTCTCCAGCACCTTTGATTATTCCCTGGTTGTCCAGCGAAGCCAGCATGTTCCAAAAGGGTCTGGGATTACAGAATTCCTGTTTCCTAGTAACTGCAGATAGGTGGCTGTGGGAGGGGGGTTGTGGGGGGGATTCCTCCTGTGTTGACAGAACCAATGGGCTGAAATGCTGAAAGACCATTTTGTTTCACCCGATTTATTTTGTGCTATTGTGATTTCGTCCACTGGCAGGGAGCTGCCTGTCCATTCCTCCTTGCTAGCCCTCTGTTCTTGGGGAAGGTCATAGCAGCGGGATGCGCTGCCTCTCACAGCTATCACTGAAAGCCCCAGTCACTCACACAGTCAGGCTGCAGCAGAAGGCGGGCTCTCACTCCATCTCTCCCCTCACTCCCTCCATTACACCATACATATAGTGTCATGGGTTTTGGCTGAGTGACAATACTGAGCACACCATGGGAAAGAGGATTCTGGGAAGGATGCCCCCCGGAACCTTCTATTTCTGAAACGTTTCTCCAGAAAAAGATTTAACAGCTACTGACGTTAGAGACTGATGCCAGGTTTACACAGTGGTACTGAAAGGATGGGGAAAGAGCTATGGAAATGATCTGATTCAACATTACAGTGGCAGTCTGCTCGTTTCTTGTCTCCTGCTTGTAGAGTGTGCTGACAGAGTGGCAGATCATATGCTCATATTTGTTGAACAGCAGTTGCTCTGTTGCTCACGCTGGCATACAGAATCACAGCTGCCTAGGAACAGAGACACACATCCACACAATGACAAGCAAAGGAATACAGACATTCAGTGTGTCACAAATAGAATAGGGCAGGCACTACCATACACACGCGCAACCACACAGTCAAACAGGAAAACACACACACACGCACCCACACACTCACACACAAATGCACACAAAACGTCCCTGTACACACAAAGGCAAACACAGACACTACACGATGCGTGTCAGTAGTAGTCCTGAGAGCGGTGACCGTGTACATCTTCTTCTTAAACGGAGCAGAAAGAGGGAGGGTGAGCCATGCAGGAGCTCTGAAAGGAGCAGCCAGTCTGCCACCCTCAGGAGGAAAGCGAGGGCAGTTCAGAGCAAGACATGAGCCACACAGTGCAGCACAGCCACAGAGAAATCACAGCCCGTCCCAATCAAGGTCACTCACTTACCAACTCTGCTCACAGCACTCTCATCTAGTGATCAACGAGATCAAATCCCCCTTTATAAACTGACTTTGCCTTTAGAAAAATAGCGGTAAGTCACACCAGTGATATGTGATTGGTCCAGTTTCTTCATAAGAGACAAGGCGGAACATGAAGCTCTTGAGATTACAGCTTTTAGGCACACTCGGCTCCAGAGCAGGCAGATCATTTAAATGGAGGTTTGTCCTAGTTAACACTGAGGTAAATGGGCCTTCCCGATATACCTGTTTGTTTTGGTTCAGGGGTTCCCAAGTGGCTCCGTCAGTGGTGGCACACTGTGGGACTTGTGGTGTGAAAAATAGCTGTGGGCCGCAGGCGAGTGTATCACAGGATCATATTCACTGTGCCTCAGTGCTCCTGGACTGCGCTATGGTGAGGCAAGCTTCAGCTTAGAAATTCCAAAGTTCGGGTGAAACATGGGAAAAGCATACAGCAAAAAAAAAAATCTACATTTTTTTTTTGTTTTTGTTTTTGTTTTTGTGGTTTCTGTTCGACTGGTCAGTAGAAGGGGACAAATGAGGAGAAAGGAGCTACGTACAACAGAGCACACATCCTGTTACTGTCTAAATGATGAACTGAAAGTGGCACACATGCAGAAACATCCAAAACTCAGATCTTCAAGACTGCTGACACCCCTTTCAAGATAATAGATTTTAAAACACTCAAAAGTACATTGGAAAATATTTAACTGCTATTTGAAGTCTCAGCTCCCCCAAATTCTCTCCTCTGCTTCTTTGATGGCATAAGACACAGAGAATTCTGGAATGGGTGAGAGACACCTCATTTTTGATTTAAATTATAAATGTTTTGGCTGTATCTAATGAGCAGATGGATAGTCTGTTCAAAAATCTATCCAATGCTCTGCCTAATAGCACCAAGCTGTACACAACACATATCCAGTATTCACAGTATTCGTATTAAGTTGCACCATTAGGTAGCTAAGTAACTCACTGAATTATATTTTTAAAACGTGTGAACATTTAGCCTGGAAGCTATTAACATTTAGAGAGGGTAGTCAAAATAATGAAAAACAAAATGAAAAATGACTCACATTTGAAATCACAGTTAAGAAGTCTACACATATTCCATATCAATAGCAATACTAATTATCAGTATGTTTCTGCTATAAAATAAATGCTTCAAAATGTGAATTTCTAAAGTAACATGAAAAATCTATCAGATGTTTGAAAGGTGAGTCAACACAGTGTCATAATGGCATATGCCAAACAAGGAAAAACTCTATCAGGCAAAAGAATAGTTAACAGGATAGTTACTAAAAACCACAAAGCAGCAGCCTCAATAATTACCACAGAATTGAATCTACACCTCTGTGAACCAGTCTATGTTCACAGAGGTGTAGAAAAACTGTGTAGTGAGCTTCACAAAGCTGATAATTATGGTAGGGCTGCCATTTAGAAACTGCTTGTAATCAAGACCAATGCACAAGACAACACATAACCTGGTGTAATGAATGCACCATCTAGACCATCTAGACTTCTGAGCAGTGGAGAAAAATAATATGATCTAATGAGTTGTTCTTTATACTTTTCCCTACAATTGGACAGGTCATTTGGAAAAAGCCAAAGGAAGCCTTCAACCCCAACTGCCTGTTAATTGTTAAACAATTGGATGTGCTGGATTTGTTTTGGTATGGGCAGCAGTCTTATAGGAGCCACTGGGTCCAATTATTACTCCACATTGTAGAATTACAGCCAAGGAATATGGAGCCATTTTAGGCCAACAGGTACACCCTGTGAGGCAAGCATTGTGTCCTTAACATGTTCCCATAGTCCAACACCCATGTAATGTCCCCATGCACACTGCTAAACAGATTCAAGAGTGGTTGCATGAACACCAGGATGAAGTAAAATAGATTCCATGGCATCCTAAATCACCAGATCTAAACATCATTGAACATTTTTGGGAAGTTCTGGACCAAAGAGTACAGAGCAAATTTCCACCTCCATCCTTCAAAGAACCAAAATTGAATTAGAAACAGTCCAGAGTTTCTGTAACACCAGTCAAAGCTGTTTTGAAGGCAGAGGGTGGCCCAAACCCTTACTAATTAATAAATATTCATGTATTGTTTAGTGTTTCCTTTTTGTCTACCCCCTGTATCTACCTGTATTAAAAATGAGAGGGATTATTACAATGACATCAACAATTATTTAAAATAACCTAATACTATGTGCTTGTAGAGATTGCACAAAAATGTTCAGCAGACATTTTATGGTTTACAGTACAGCTCTCTCCACACTGAATTCTGAAGCTACATTTTTGAGTTTAATTTGGATTGGCAGAGACTGAAAAGGCAAAATGCATCAGTTAAGCGCATCAAAATTAAAATAATCACTTTATCGTTAAACAATGTATGGAAAGGTGTAGTGACAAGTGGCATGACTTAGTAGCTTTCCCTTTTCCCTTGTGATCACTGTTCAGATTACAGTATGCAAAACAGCAGTGTGGGTTTACCAACAAGGAAGCAGTGAGAACAATTGACAATTGCAGTTGCTTCTGTGTGTCTGTAGGAGGCATGCAGGTTTAATTTAGTGTTTTTTACTAGGATTATATGAACACACATATACAGTATGTCCCACCAGCACATGATTAATTTGTAAAGAATGAAAGTAAAATTATTTTTAAGTCAGTTAACTCGGGCTACAAGCTTGCAGGGTTATTTGAATGCTGAATGATTTACTGTTGTTCTGAGCACGCACAAATTCAGCATGAGACCCTCTCTTCCCCACAGGAGTTTTAAGTGGCTAAAAGAGGCAGCAAGCAACTGTCATGGCTGGTAAATTAAAATCCTACACCTCAAGACAGATACCTCAAGGTAGGATATGACATCAAAATAGCATCAATGTCATTTCAATCCTTTTTTCTTCTATCAAAGTTGGCTGGAAATGGATTTTGTTCTCCTTTCAGCTTTTTTTCCTTCTTCTGTCGGGTCAGGAGAGGCACTGATACAAATGCGTAGTTGTGATTTCACCTTAAAACCTTGTATTTCAAGGGCTGCTGTGAACCACTGCACACAACACATTAACAATACAACAACTATGGTGCACAAACATGTTTCACTACCATTTAACTATGCACACAGACATCTGTGCATCAGTCAATCAATCACACGCATGTATTTATGGACAGACAGCATGTAATATTTAGCACTGCAGGACACCACTGAAAGACACAAAAAAGACATGAAACCGAAAGGAAATGTGAATCAGCTCCATGACGCTGCCCAGTAATTTACAAACTGATAAATCTTTTTCTCCATTTCAATAAGTTAGCATTTGCCCAGGGGAAGATGGAGGGTACTGAGATACAGAGGGAGCAGTTCACAGCGACACTTGCCTGCTTTGTATTCTCACTCAGTATGCTTTCTCTCCATTTGGCGGAATGAAATCAGAACCAGGGGAGAAGGATAGACGGGACCTCATTATTTCAGCAACCCTGATTTCAATTTCCTTTCAAAATCCATCTCCTCCTTTGTATTGCGGAGGTGATCTTTAAATAACAAATACATATAGTTTTGCCTCCAAGTCCAATTCACCTTGGCAGAAGTTACTGCTGTAAGGCATTGTCACCTTCTCAGTTTCAGTGCCTCTGTACCCTATGATAATGCAGGGGGATAGAGTTGCCACACCCTCACTGACAAACCCTGCACATTGGAACGTGTCAGAGAATTACACTGCCGCACAGGCAGTGAAAGTATTTCACACAGAAATGTCTTGACGAGCTGGGTGGGACATCACTAATTTAATTTCTCTATATCCCCCATTAACACATGTAGCTTCTGTGGATTATTTGCCTATTCCATACACTCAGCTTTAATGTCTCCATCTTCAATGAAAACAGAAGTAACTCTTCTCTTTCCTGTTCAGTAAAAAGCTATCTCCAGTCATTCCGCCTGTGACCTGCTGAACCTCCTGACTCAGAGCTGTGTAATATGCAAACCACGAGCAAGTGTGTTCACTGCGAGGCACGTTTGACCCATTTTGACAGAATGAATACATAATACATTCATTTACAAGCTAAGAACAAATTTCTATTTTAGTCATCAGACACGCATGCTGGGAAGGACGGGCCATGCGTTTAAAGGAGGGAGAGAGAGAGTGGTCCATTCAGCGGGGTGGCAGGCCCAATCTGCCAGCAACAGCGCCTCTCGGATTGACATCAGTGGCGGTGAGATGACAGACTTTCCCTGGCAGCGTGTGCTGGGGACTGTCGCATGGGGAGAGCTGGATTGCAGCATTTTTGTAACTGCCCATCCTGGGAGTGTTTTTATTTGTGCTGTATTTGGTCCTCTCAGATGGGGTGCCTTCATAAACACTGCCTCTGAGGAGGACTGTGGGAACCAGCTGAACCCCAGGACACTCACCTGTCTTATCTTTTCAACTTTCCCAACGATTTATCCTTTCACCTTTTACGCATTCTAATAGGGGATGTCCCATCTTCAGCTACAATAGGGCAACTGAGGGGTACGTATTTATGCATGCTGACTGCCACAGCAGTCACTGAATCAGGCGAACATGAACAAGCAGAGCTACACAACCAATAATAATCAAATTAACTGGATGAATGAAAATGTTTACTATGACTCAATTTTTGCAATCATGTGCTTTTTAAAAATCCACAGCTGGGTATTAATAAAATTGTCAACATTATACAAGTTAACCTGAATAATTATGTGACTATAATAAGAACTGATGAATCAGAGTCTAAAAATGACCATTCTGATGACAGCAAAAACATCACCAGGATCACATCATCTATGAAGAGTCATCTATCAGCAGAGTACAGTCAACCACCCAACCCAATGTGTCAGAGAAAGAATGAGCTGGAACAGGACGAAAACTGCTAGCTGGGAGAAATGAGAGGTAGCCAAAGGAAACACTGTCATGTCATTACAGGTTCCTGCCTCCACTGCAGTGGTTAGAGCTCACCACATCGACTACTGAATAAATCAGGTTGGGTTAGCCCGGAAATACTCCTGCAGCTCTGACAATTACATATGGTTATAGAGCGTAGTAAGGAGGGAGGGCGGATTCTCACAGCGCCAAAGGATCTCAGAAGCATCTGCAGGCCAGTCTGTGATGCCACACAGGTGTTACCTCTGGGCCCCTGTGCTATGATGTGGCTCTGCACTGGCCGGTTGACTTCGCACTTGGACCAGTTACTGACTGAGCCCTGGCCATTGTCAGATTTGCCTCTACTTGCCTGTAATGCTACAATGTGTGCAGCCCTGCCCAGCTCAGCCCTTGACAAATAGCATTACACAGATGGCAGTAGTGTGGCAAGTTGCAGCACTCCAAAATCTCTCAGGTGTCAGAGTAATGAACTGTTCGGGCACTTAAATGGTATGCCGGGTAGGTCAGTTTCTGGTCTTTCACAGCAAGGGATGCTGCGAGATCTGGAGGGAGACAGGTTGGAGCAGCTCTCAACTCTCTGCAGGTCCACTGACAGTGCATCCCACAGGAGGTGTAACCTCTGGAATGCTCTGACAGGCTCAGGTTAGCAAGCAGAGCATGTTAACACAGTCTCCTCCCTGACTAACTTCAACAAATGTCTCACTGTATCTTAGCCTAAAACAGAATTTCAAAATTATGAGGGCAAAACTCTATTCTTCTCAGTCCATCAAGCGCTTCTCATGTGTTTAGCCTCTTAAGGTCAGCAACAGCATATCAAATCATATACATAAAGAGTTAAATCTTTGTTCACAAACACCTTTAAGTGTACATTCAAGTATTAGGATTATGAGTCATAAACTGACAAAATAATATAACATAGCAATGTTATATTCATTTTGAGACTGACCGTATAGAACATTTCAGTATCTATATAAATAACTATCTTGACTTGCAGCCCATACCAAGGTTCCTGAGGTATGACTCATAGCTGCCATGATCACACAGAAATACACAGTGTACAGGTTATGCATGAACAAATGCCTGAAAGGGCTATTTATATAGGAAGTTATTAGTATCACTTCATCTGTTTTATCATAATAACAGAATAGCTTCTTTATGTTCCTGCCCTAACCATGTATATAAAAATGCACATGCACATCTCCAGGCACTGCCTCTCTAACCTTGAATGAATAGGATGAGAAGTCATCGGTGTGTTAATTCACAGTGAATGGGAAAACAGAGGTTAGCACCACACCTCAATGTCCATGTTTCATTAGGAAAAGGGAGAATTCCTGGACAGAGGGACCACCTTTGCTTTGATCAATGGACTGCAGAGTCATCTCCACTTGTAGTAAAAACCCAATAATTACACAGTACACGTATTTGATTTGCCTATGTCTGAATATTGATTGAAAACATCCCAGCAAACCTGGGTTTCAGCAACTGCATTCCAGTATAACTTAAGGAAGAATTCAACAGGCACACTGCTAAACAGTATTTCACAGTTCTGCTGATGGGATGTGAAGTTCCAAGGTAAGGTACACAGATAGAGAGTACATTTGAACTAGTCCTGGACTTCACCTTCTACCAGCCCCTTGGTGAAAAGTTGCATAATGGAACTCATCCAGTATCATGAGCTAACCAAGTGCTATAACCCAGACCATACACTCCCGACTCACAGACTCAACCTTGGGCTTGCCCTTGTCCTAGACTGACATGGTAAGGGATGCTACTCTGGCTCCCTGGAATCTGGCTCCCTAGAACGTTGTACAGCGTGTGGATGTCCTGGAGTGTAAGGTGATCTCAATCTAGCATGTGAGTGCTTATGTAAAAAAGAGCATGTTTAACAAGAGGGGACAGCCACTGAATGCAAAGCAATGGAGGGAATAGGCAGACTTACCAACTGCAGAAGGAGAAAAAAGATGAAATGAACAGATTAAACAGAAAAAGAGTCAAAAAGGGTGGATTCCCACAGCGCACCGGTCCTCTCTGTGCCTGTGTCTGCCGTGTCTCTGCAGCTGCACTGACACAGCATTGGCCCTCTGGTGCCACCCTCCTCCCAGCAGGTTCATTTAGTTCAAAACCCCCAATCCAGCCAGCAACGCACTGCCATACATCATGTCGTCATCGCTGGCCAATCAGATGGCAGCATTTGTGTGCCTGGTGCCAGACTACAGCAGATAGGGAGTGCGTAGGAATACACCACGCGCGCACACACACACACACACACATTCTGTCCCTTACACACATATAATCTCTGACAGAGATGCGTGCATAAAACGTTCCAATTAACATGCAAATAAAACACACACACACACACACACACAATGTCCAGAAGCATGGATTCACACACACGAATGCTCTCTTATGAACACACAAACACATTCTATTTACACACAGCTCTGCCCACACATAGATGTATGCATGTAATCACACTGCTACGGACGATCAGCGCACACATATGCATAGACACTTCCCTATATGCCAAGATATGCTCACAGGCACACACAGGCAGCCTTCCTCCTTCTGACATGCAGACTTAAGCTGCTGTCAAAACCCTGGAGATTCATTTCATAGCTCCCCTAGCTCCATCTAAGCACAGCATCTTAGAAAAAAAGCCTTACATAAAAAAACAGACTTTAAAAATGTGAAATCCTTCAGAAGGGTAATTTCAAAAGACACGATTTGAAGCCACGTTCAAGGACCCTGTCCAACGTAAAGCTTGAGATAATCTGTCTAAGCACTACAAAGTCCAGGCAGGCTCTGCAGCGACATGCCCTGGGTTTATTAATTATGGGACGTGCTCGAACAGGTGATTGAATTAAATATCCTGCTTTGAATTCATTACCTCTCAGTACATAAACACTTTCAATAGTGAGTGAAAAAGGGGTAGCGCCACAAATTCGGAAGTAGGTTAACCACAAGCCCGGCACCTTCTCTCAAATGATGTGACACATCACCATGCTGATACAACAACCTGCCGCCATCCACGCTATCCCTCCTCCCTTCCGTTCCACGCCACGTGCTCCCCTTATCCGAGCCACCATCATCTGCCCTGCGCTCGCCTTGTTTCCATCTCATTTCCTGTGCTGTTATCGCGTCCTGATACTCCCTGGGTGTTTCAGCGTCAGTGCATTGCCTGACATGATAAAACCCAGTGCTGGCACAGAGTATGAAAGCTGCTCATGCTTAAACGCACTGTGCTACATGTGCACACAGCGCGTACACAGCGTGTTTTCTGCTGTGCCAAGGCTCCGTTGGGTAGTTCTCAGAGGACTCCTTGACTGCGCAGGGAGAGACCTTCACAACGTGTGATTCAGAGGCAGCAAAATCACATTAACTCAAGCAATTTCCTCTGACCTTGGGCAGAGTGCTGGCTTAGCTAGACGGCAGCATCACCTCACAGTATGAACGCGGCAGAGTAAACCCCACACGGAGCTGTGTCGGCTCACGAGCCCCATCTCGGCTCAACAGAGTGCGCTGGAAGTGTGTCTGACAAATTGTGCTGAAAAATGCAACATCAATAAGAGTGCAACGATCATGTATCAGTGGCTGTGTATCAGTGCTTTACAATTTGAAAGGAAAGGTAAGAACAAAGTTACAATCTAACAACCAAGTTTAGAGCTTAGATATTTTCGGGATCTAAAAAAGATGGTGGCGTACTTGATGTTCTAGGGTAATGAAATCACAAAATATGAGGTTGGCTGTGCTGTAATCAGGACTGTGTATCAAGGCCAAAAGCAGTGGCTTCATACACCCTCCAGTCAGCCAGCAGCAGATGAGCTTCAATACCGTCCTTTCCATTCAGTCCTAATCAGACGTTCAAAGACACTGATTTGCTCTTTCATCTTTTGACACATGCTGTGATTTTCTGTGATGACTAAAACTGCACATAACTACTCCTGTTTTGTGAGAAGAGCTCTGAGACATATACTGACTGATTACTTTTGTGAAAGGTCTGGATGTATGGTTTCAAGTCAAATTTAGGGCATCCCAGAAAAAATTCACAACTCACACTTTGTCTGGTTAGTTAGACACAAGATGATGTCATAAGGGTAGAAGAGTGTAGGAAACTAAGATCTTATTCCAAGTGTTCATTCCATTCTGGTAATGACCCATTTTATTTAGTATTTCACAAATGAAAACTTTAGAGAAAAAAATTGCTTTGCATGGGATATGAAGTCTTTGCATAATTCCACTTGCACTGTTTAAGAAAAAGAATATTTTAGGCTGGTCAAATGAACAGGTTCAAAACAACTTCCTCCATATGAAGCTTCAGTCACCATTACACTAATTTCTGTCTGTATTACATCATCAGCATGTCCCCCCTGTGTGCTCCTGATTCTTTCCAGCAGTCTCCTCTTTTCTTCAGCCTCCCCTCCTGAATCCCTCTCTCTCTCTGCTGTCCTCCTCTCATCCATGTTTCTGCTCATATTTTCTCCTCTGCCACATCTTGCCTCCCTGTTCCTTTCCCTCTGTCTCTCACTCTCTGTCTCTGCATCTATTTTCCATGCTCTCTCTCGTTCTGTCTCCCCCCTACCCAGAAATTAGTTCTCCGTGGCAACCAGACGGTCCCTGGGTGACAGGTGCGTGAAGGCAGCGCGGCAGAGTCCTCCTGACAACAGCGGTAATGCTGTCTCTCGTCCGCTCCCTGCAGCCTTCCTCTCCACCACTCTCTGAATTCTGTACTCCCTCTGTCTTTTAGATCACTCCATCTCCCTTCCACAGAGCCAGTCTCTATCTCAGGAAAGCCCCGGTGTCCCTCTGGCTGTTCCCTCCTGCTCTCTTTCAGCAGCGCACGAGTTTGTTTCTGTTTGATATTTTCACTTCTGCACCATTTCTCTCTCTCTCTCTCTTTCTCTTCCACCATGCCTTTCATCAGATCAGAATTCCACTTCCCAGGTGAGCGGACCTGTGCATGCAGGGCATCCCAGCACACCACCAGCGCAGCCCGCTTCCTGAGAAAAGCGCCATCACTGTCTGCAAAAATACTTCTAATCCTCCCCATTCTCTCAGCAGCACAAGCCTTCCCGCCAGGCAGGTTGTCGCAGCCTCTGCCTGTGCACTTCCAGCACCTCATCCCCATCCTCTCGCCATTATCTCTCGCTCTCTTGCACACACACACACACACACACACACATGCACGCTCTCTCTTTCCCTGTTGTTTCCCCACGCGGTCGCAGCCAATGCTACTGTCCACCTCCACAGCCTCGTCACCTTTGATTCGCTTCTCTGCCACACCAACTTTAACGGTCTCTCCACGCCACTCGCATATACACACACGCGGCACCCAGCTCCGCGCCGGCAGCTGTGCATCCACCTGCCAGACCCCCACCGGTTGTCCCTCTCCCCTCCCATCCCGGCCGACACCAGCACCCACCTTCCCCACTGCCACGCTTTTCAGTCCCTGCCACTCAAAAAAAAAAAAAAATCAATAATAATAACACTGTGAGCATCAGATTCAAGCAATGACACATCAACCCCCCTGATATCAGATAACTGACAGCCAGCAGTTGGAAAACACGCAAATTAAAAATACCTGCTACTACAGTATGCATGGAGATAGAGCTGACATGCCTTGGGATGGTGCATTTCCCATTCTGCAACACGGACCACTTGTGCTGTGAGTAATATTGTTTCCTGTTCTCTCTCTTTTTTTCCTCCTCTCCTGTCTCTCTCTTTATCCTTTCACAGAGCACTCGTCTCTCCTCGTGCTGCCTCTGCTCCTATTCGCTCTTTTCCTTCTTCCGTCCTCCTCCCTTTCTTCCCCTCTTTCTCTCCTCCCGGCCCTGGATCCTCCTTCGCGAGATGGCTCCAGTCCAGTCGCGCTGCAACAGCCCGGTGACTTTGTGTGTGTGTGCCTGTGTGTGTGCGTGCGCGCTTCTCCTCAGCCTCCCTGTGTGCACGCGTGAGTGTGCCTGTGCAGGAGAGACGCTGGCTAAGAATGAACAAAAAATTAGCTCATGATAGATTAATGCATTCTCTCTAGTGTACACACACACACACGCATATATACACACATACACACCCACCCTCACTCCCCCCCTCCTGCCACACACTCCTGCTCGCTCTCTCTTAAAGGCACAGTGATACAAAGCGTTACTATAGGCCAGAGGGCTATACTGCACACTGTCAGCTATTATGGTAATCAGGGGGAGCCCAGAGTCAGCTGGGGCTCCCAAGCTCAGCTGAGAGGAGATGGGGCTGGAATTACGGCCGAAGACAATGAGGCCGAGGCTCTCAGGAATCAGAAACACAGATTATCTTCCTGCATGAGGGGCGGATTTAAAATGAGTCCAGAAGGTAGAATAAATTGGATGCTTTTTGGATGCCTATTCTAAAAGGCGACCTGCTGGCACAGTGGCGGTGGTGGTAGTGTGGTTGGGGTCTAGGAGATAATGGCTTAGAGAGTACCAGAAAGGAGCTTGTTCCTCTGGATGGGGTTTAAGGATGTGAGGCACTGTGATGAGACACCTTACAGGGAAGGCAGTGGTCAGGTTAGTGGGAGACAGAGAGAGATAATAAGGGGAGAGCAGTAGGTCGGTGTAAAATCACTGCAACCACCGGAGACTTATACAAATATCTTATACACAAATATCACAAACATCTTCACAGGCATTCAGCTGCAGCTTTCACAATCCACCTCAGGCTGGCAGCAAATGTTGCAGAAATACATATTCACATTATTCTCAGTACCCATGCATGACATCAATAGATCAATAGAGTGTTTTAAACTATGCCACCCATTGCTCAGTACACATACATAGCTCATCTTACCTCTGCTTCCATTACATTTGCATTAATAGACCAGACTAAGGCGTCAGCACACACATGCAAACAGACCCTCGGGACCACACTTCAGAGAGACACTGCAGAACCATCAGATTTCAGAGGAATCTAAGAGTGGGGCAGGCTGAAGTATGCATCATACACAGGGTGGGCAAGCCAGGCTAAATGCACATCAGAAGGAGACAGGCGAAGACCATGGTCTAAATCGTGCTACAGGTAGAGCAGGGGAAACCATGACATCTTGCAAAGTTCACAAACTGAGAAAGACAGCGAGAGCAGGAGGAACAGCTAATGGACCATGAAAGACGGGAGTACTGAGGAACCGGAAAACAACAGAAGTAGATGGAGAGAAAGAGCCAGTAATGACCTGCCTTATAAATAATGTACAAGTGCTGTGACTTTGGAACATGCCTGCCTGCTGCCCAGCTGGTTTATAAATAAAAAAAAAACGCACAACCTGCTGTTTGCCTCGTATTTGAGAAGGGAATATTGGCAGGCAGTCCCCATTAATAACAGTCTGCTGAGCTCCCAACAGCAGCGCTCAGGTCCTCCTGTCCCTCCACTGCCTCACCTTCTGCAGCTGCACACCACAAAGCCCCTGGCCACATATACGAGTCCCAGCCAGAGTAGCATACTGAAGACCTTGAACTGCATACCATGAAACGAGGAGAATTAAGCAGCGTAATAATGATGACAAACAAACCTTTTTCACAGCTGGATGGGTTTGGGAGCAGCAAAGGAGAAAACCTCACTGGAGAGGGAGGAAACGTGGGGCCTGGGAGAGCGAGTGTGGCCACACACCCCCACACCCTTGCAGCATGTCCCACGCGCTCTCCATGTGTAGGTCTACTCGTGCCATGCCCACTCATAACCCCCCGCAATTTGCTGTCCTCTAATCAGAATGCTCCTTGTTTTCCAGAAAGAGTAGCATTTCCCCCGGGGTCAATGAAGCATACAGAAAGTCAGCTAATGCATAACATGTTCACCAACATTGTCATGCCAGGAAATATCTTGGGGACATTGGCTAGGTGGGTAGCTTGGCTCACACTTGCCAATTCATCTCAGTGATGGGCATCCTAATAGACAACATTAGGATGCCAGCCCTGAAATGCCACCAATAACTTGTTTAACTTAACTTGCCTGTTAAGTGACTCATAATTGTAAGCAGAGAACTCTATTATGTGAATTGATGGCTTTTGAGGCTGGTTAATAGCCCACAGATGTTGTCAACGGAAAATAAAAAAAACTATTATAGTCATTCAGATCAATTTTAAACATAAAAACACTGCACTGGTCTTTAGAATTAGTTTAATGAAGTTCCCTGAGGCTGTTTTCACTCCAAAGAGCTGGTGTACAGAACATCATTGTACCTCGCTCAATAGACTTGTCTTTGAAGGGCATTAAAAGCATTCAGGCTTGACATTCTAGACTTACAAATGAGTGACTGGACAGACAATAAAATAGCCAGTATGATGTAGACATAGTTCGCATTACACACTGGAAAATCAAAACTATTTACAACCATGTAATTCTTACTACACAGACAACACAATTTTTTGAATGCAGATTACATTACAAGGAACATTTAGACTAAAACAAAAATAACACTTATGCACATGGACAAGCAAGAATGTCCAGTGCAATATCAAAATTAGTTAAAATAAGTTTCAGAATGTAACATTGCTGTAATAAACTAACACTGACAATGAAACAACTTTGACAAATTAGTCACCAGTGTATTGTGGTAATAGTGTGTTTTACCTCAGATTAAATGTGTTTTCTTAAAGAAAAAGAGCATTATTCTTTCATGTTACATACGGTCAGCATTCCTGATCTGACTAACACAATGATTTTGTAGATGTTGGATACCCACATTTGTATATCTGTACATGCTTTTCAGAAGTGTGACGAATATGCAAGCATCAGCTTATACTGCAGTGTTGGCGTATATGGGCTCCCCTTCAATATTCTAATATTTATGAATGGATTTTTTTATTATTATTTAAAATCCTCTTTTGGCAGTCTTTAGAGTGGATTAATCATTCATTTTTAAGTAATGTTCTGTGTCAAAGTCTCAAGCAAAGTAATTTCAGAGAATAAAACCTTTTAAAAGTCTGATACCATCTCGACATCCATACATATTTTTGTAATAACTTTGACTGTATTTTTCTGGCCGGACAAAAATCGGAGGTCAGGAATCATGTAGGTGAGAGATAATAAGCAGCCAAACAAACAAAAACTCTAAAGCAAATGGATTTTCATGTTGCTGCAATAGCACAAAAACACTGATAACACAAATCTGCAATTTATTAACTCAATTTATTATTTATTACCATTTCCCATTTAAAACATATAGCGGACGTTAAATCCTCGGCCTTAACTACTTTGCCGCTTGCTACCAGCAGCAGGTTTTTGCGGTTTAAATTCAAGTGATGCCACTCTACACTCTTCAACTCGTTAGACATAATTCGCATTCACCTCACGTTTTGCTGAGCACTACACCTCACCGATGTCGGTATACTATACGATACACGAATTGTATCAAATCACATCACTTGTTCACAAAACTGTGGTTAGGGACGGACAGCATCAAATCAACGTATGTTTAATCACTGTAATATGGAGTCAAGCCTAAAAGTGATTTACCCAAATATCAGATTCCTTTTAGTCAGTTGAAACTCAGCACCTCGATATATTGTACCCCTGTCCTTATACTGATATATTTATGACACTATTACAGCTTCATTTGACTAAAGTCATCCTCACCCTCAAAAAAATACTCACTATCATTATTACTATCTGCATATACACAGTATTAATCTAAGTTTTCCACGAACAAAAAATGGCAAGTCACAAAACAAAATATCCCTATAAGTCTGTAAACACAATTGCGAGAATTATTGATATCAAAATGAAGCCGCTACAACCAACAATGTAGGTCGCATTGCCTTTCAAAGCAGACAAGCCTATATACATACGTTGGCATATACATGTACATATTTATGTTTTGTGCATGTGACTTCCTTTTTTGGTGTTGTTGTTGTTTATTGTTTAGCCTAACTGTTAACACTAAGTGGTCACATGTCCGTGTTGCATTTCTCAACTACTTTTACGTTCAGACAAAAGTTATCTGGAATAGAACAAAATATGAACAAATTGTGATATTATTACCGGGGCAAGGGAACAGAAAAAAAGGTACTTACTGTACCTTTTCGAGGCTCCTGGGCAGGTGGCGCCATAAATACGAAAGTCAAATTGTCCCTTCACAACGCGTAGGTGAGCTGTTTAAAACGCGTATGGTTTCCTTTCCCCCTGAGGAATTGTGTTGCTTCTGTATGTTGTCTGTTGTGATGGTAATATTAATGATACTGGAAAATTACAATGTACCGGTACAAATGTTTCTCTCTGAGTTGTGTGGTAGTCGTAGATTTTTAGACAATGGGCTGTAACATAATCCTGTATGGAAAGTCATTAATAAATTACAAGCAAACTCAGGCTTGGTGTTCAGTTAATACCTACAAAAATGAAATACATTACAGCTAACAGAAAGTATTGTAGGGGCGGTGGGAACAGTCATTATTTTACTCTAAAACATTATTCCAACCATCGGTTTATGGTTAGGTTCATTGAGTCAGTTACTCTTTTAAAATATTTGTCGAAAGTCTAATAAAAATTTCTCCTCATATACCGAAAAAGAGTAACTGGCGTTCACCGAAAAATGCAACTGAACTTTGTTTTTACTGTCTCTTTTTCCATTTTTAACAAAAGTTGGTATACCGTTATTTCATTATCTTTTGTGTGTCTTCCAGTTACAAACACTGTCCACACACAACATACACGGACGCTGCAGGCTATTGGCTGAGCCTTTGTGTGATGCGCTTGCATTATAATTACTTCCAGCCTGGTTTGCATAGCCCTGCAGGGCATACATGTTAACAGTGCCTTTACTAGTAAATTCTCTTGTGTTACATCCTCCACAAAGTTGTTTACATATATATGTATGCATGGCTAGCTGTTGTAGTTTGTTCATTTGTAGTTTGTGACCATGACCATAAAAAAATGATGGCATGAGCCTGCCATGTAGAACGCACACATCAGTTCATGACTGAGCTGCTAGTAATGGTACAAACTGCTGAGGGAGCTTAGATTCTGCCCTCTAGCAATGCACTGGACTACAGTCACATGACGTGTACCAATAGTATGACACGCTGGCTTTCTCTGTCCATTCAGCAGCCCTGCAATAAACCTTAAACTGCTAAAATTATTTTAATTAAGCCCTTTTTACCTGGGGGCCCCTAAGACCATTTCTTAATGGATTCCTATTTCATTTGGATTGGAAACCTATTTAATTGTGCTGTGCTTTGTATTCAACCCACTACCAGGTGCTGACCAGAGTGCTTAGAGTGGATGGGTGCTGTTGACACAGACAAGCCCTATGGTTTGCATAGTGGTGACCTGAAGCTCTGTCTTAGGGCAATATGGTAGCAGGAGCTGGATCTGTGGACCAGCTATTTAAAAGTAATTAAGATGAGGAAAACTCTGGAGCACCTCAGGAAACCCTGCAATGGTCCTTTAATATACCCTACAGCAGCACAAAGCCCTCTGGAGCACTGGGTTGGCAATAGGAATCTAATCTGTTCATCTGCAGATAGCAAATAATGTAGGTCACACTGCAGCCTAGAGGGACTTCCCCTGCAGTGGGAGATGGGTCCTGTATTAAGAGTCTGGTATCCTGCTGCCAGCCTTTCAGTGGGGGGGGGGGGGGGGGTCTCAGGTCATCAACAGAGGTTAATTCTCTCCCATCAGAGAAAGGCCAGTAATGACTCAGAAGAAACACCGCCTGTGATCCAACATACCCAGAACACATGACTCTCGCAACTCCACTGTAATGTTGTGAAAATGTTATATTATAGTTTGGTCATCTGCAAGGGGAGGAGACAGTTGCAACTGTGGGGCACTGGCCAGGTGTAGTTTGATGTAGGTTGAGCATGAGATCTCAATCACAACCTGAGCATCTTCAGGGATATGAGGAGTTGCTCTTCTTCCTCATCTTCTTCTGCCTCTACCTGAGCACACACACTTAATGACAGAGATGCCCCTTGAGTGCAGCCTATCAGGATTCTTCTGTTGCAGCAGTGAGCTCATCAGCTCATCAGTAGAGGGATGGCAGGAAGCAAATGTCAGTGCGGAGGCTTTCTGGGCAGGCAGGAGAACAGGTGGGGAGGGGGAGCTATCCTCCCTCCCTCTTCCCCGGCTTGTGCTTGAGAAGGAGCTAGCTCTGATACACTGTTAATGCGAACCCATTTTCATCTCCCCACTGCTGACCGTCAACAGCACTGAGGGTCAGCGCAGACTTCACTCCTGTGGGTTCTGCATTGATACCTCAGGAGCTCAGAAATAGTCCGTAAGTGTTTTTTGTCAAAAGGTGCATCTTGGCTTGTGAGGAGAAAGCAGGAGTGAGATCATGTGAGCCTAATCCTGGTCAGGAATACATTCCCAGAATGTATCTGCTGTGACTGAACTATCCAAATTTGTATTAGAGTCCTGCTGTGATACTGTGACCCCCCCTGGGACCCATCCAAATAGGCACGGTTGCAGGAGAAATTTACTCTGCAACAGACGGGAGCGGGCGGGCAGGGAAGAAGTAGGTGGGAGTAGAGGGAAGGTTATTACTAAAATTAGCAAAATAATGTCCAGAATCTGTCCTCATGGTTAACCTGCATTACTGTAATTTATCTGTCTAATACAACAAAATGTAATAAATACTGTAGGATGCATCTTCATACCTTCAGCAATGTATTTTAATTTCTGTTTTAGTGGTATTTGCATAGTGTGGTCATACTGACCAAGCTTCATACTGACATTAGGAATTAAATCTAATGTCTGCTGAAAACAAAAGACATGCTGTATGTTTCAGTTGCCTCAGATCAAAATGTAAAAGCTGAGTACTAGTGTGACAGATTATGTTGATATGTCCTTACGTATTCTGATTCCTACTAGGAATTGTTTTAATGTGTTATAGTACCAATACTTAGCAATTGAGCTTTTGATAATTAGGTTCATAGGACAGGAATCTATTCCTAAGGGCAAGCACTAAACATTTTCTGTAAAACATTGCAACTGTGGCCAGGAAAAAAAATTAAAAAAACAAGATGGGGTGGGTGCTGGTGGCAAACATTCCTGCAGAGAGCTGTGGTTCATATCAATATTACAGTGATGACCACTAATCAGACCCTGGGTTAAAACTGTCTGCTCATTGACCTAATGAGAGACAGCAGCTTTGTGATTTTCGTATGACCCATAACTACCCTCTTAAAGTTGCCACTTTCCTCTTCCACCCATGCCTCTGTATTACGTCTCCCCTGTACTGTGAAAATCCTATACAATGGTGACATGTGCAGGCACCAACAGTATGTTCATAGGCTCTGCATATAAAGACAGTTTTAAGTAGCTAACCTTTTTAACATGTCAGTTACATCACCTGTTCTATAAGGCATAGTCCTCTACACTGTGCCATTTAAAAGAGAATGGGGATGTTGTCAATGGTAAGGGGGTGCTGTGACAGAGGGATGAGGAGCACATCATATGGCAAGCACTCTGACTGTGAATGGCAGCATATAGACATATGATAACAAGGCAACTGTACCAAAAAGCAAACCTGTGGTCTTTGCAGGAGCTGGGGCATGCCCAGGCAAGTGGACCCACCAGTGTGTGAGCATTTGTGCGCATGTATGCACAGAGGAGGGTGCTCTAGTTTTCAGAGTAGGTCACAGAGCAGGCATGCCATTACTGACATGACAGTACAAACTGTCACCACTCTTTCAAAAAGAAACCGCTGAGGTCATTTTTCATGCATGTAACGTGCAGGAAAGTTTGTCCCTGGAATCACAAAGTAATGTCTGTACTGTACATCACTGTGAGAAAAAAGGAGCTAAGCCCAGATTTTGGACCAAAAATGGCACTTGTGTATGCACTCTGTCCCTGAAACTTTCTTTAAAGAGTTCTGATGCAGCAGGGAGCTTCTACCAGTCATTCTGGCAGTTTCTGCACGTGAGAGAGAAAGAATGAGAGACATGCTGTAGATGGAGCAAGAGGATAAGAGATATACTGGGAGAAGGGGAGGCAACGTGATAGGCAGCAGATTTATTGTCGCCCAGTGACAATGAGCAGTTATACTTCCCGACTCGACAGTAGGACTTGAATAATGAATAGGATTGTGGGTCACAGCGAGCTCATTACCGCTGAAGCCCATGGCACCGATCACTATCTAAACACTGGGCCCTGCAGTTGGAGCAGTGTTCAGCCCCTCTCAAACTCTCAATTAGGTTTCTATCTTCGATAACGGCTCAGGAAATTAAATGACAGAAGGAGTCACACTGCCTTCTCTAAGGGCCAGAGTCCAGCCCCGGCTGCTCTCCGTGGGGTGCAATCAGAGGGGGAATTTAATGAAAAAATCGGGCCGATTCCTTCCCATCATTCCTTAGGGGTGGTTGGGCGATCAATGCTGCTGCAACAGAAACAGCTCAGGGAGCTTTGAAGCGAGATATTTCCCAGTGATCCATTCAAGGGCTGAGATGAGCTGTCAGTAGTTAAAAGTGAGTGGAAAATAAAGTTCAATAGGTTGTTTAATTGGGGATGGAGCTACTGGTACTGATAAATGTGTACAAGGATACTGCACTGATATTGGGTGCCATCCTTTTGATGGTAAAATGTTGCCACCCCCCTTCACCATCAATGCACAAATCTCCCAAAGTTCAACAGAATTGAATGTGCCAGGTCCTCATGTAGAATAGCTTTGAAGGTTAGTTATCATTAAATCAAATACCCATGATCCTTTTACATGCACTGGTAATATGTCCACATCAAGAGGGATTGCAGATCACATACACTTTTTGGTCCACTGTTGCATATTTGTATCTGAGCCTCAGATGGTTAAATACAGCTTTGAGTCCTTTGGCATAAAGAAGGTGTTTTGCTGAGGGGAGACTGGGGGAGACAGTTTAGGGGATATACATGGTATATATGGGAATATGTGTGCATTGGGCTAAAGCTCCCAGGACTTATTAGGGCTGCTGCAATGATACAGCATGTATCCTGGGGGGAAGGGGAACAGAGGATGCACCATCACAGCGAATCTCTCTCTATCTGTAACCCAGATCATTCAACTGCCCCCCCGTCCCCCGTCCCCCAGCACTGGAACACCAGCGCTGCAGAACCTGCCTTATCCTTTCATAGGCTTCAGGCTCAGAGTGTGATGTATCTCTCGGGGGAGGGATGGGTGGCATGCCCTCGCAGTCACGGGTTTGGAAATCTGGTGGGCAGAATAGCAAGAACATTATCTGACGAAACGCATTCCAGAATCAGCATGGAGCGATCAGTGAGGTGGCTGGTGGCATCGCTCTGCCATCTGCCCGTCTTTCCACCCAGCGTCTGGCACACTGCCGCGCTGCATGGCTTGGTCACTAACACATGCTCCTGACTGAAGACTGATAAAGGCACAAAGACCCGCTTGCAGTTTTGTTTTCCCCAAAAGGAAGTTAAACCCTTTCTCTTTGTTTATGTTCCTTTCCCTCCCTCTTGGTCTTACCTGCCCGATCTCTATAAATAAGTAAGTGAGAGCAGTTTCCAAGGTAACGTCTCTGTGGAGATTTGGCAGCTTCAAATCTTGCCTGTACTATAGTAGAGGTTCAGGGGGTTAGTGAGGCATGCTGCTCTCTAGACACGTGGCCTTTCCAAGTGCTGTAGACGAAGCCATGTTCAGGTCCTGAACACAAAGCCCTACTCAGTACAGTTTAGTCCACCATCAAAACACTACAGCCTCTCAGAGTCTATGGCCATTATTGTCATGCGCTTTACAAGCACACACGAACTTCAGATGGGACAAAAAAGGTTACATTGCTGAAATGAATAAAAGCAATTCAATCCTTTATTCAAATTACAAATGAAGTGCTATGATGCAGACAGTCTTTTCAAGTTGCTTTGAAATACGGGTTTAGCCCTTTAAACATTTGTATAAAATAAGTGGAAGTAAACTGGCCTTGTGTGTTAAAATACGAACAAACATGACTGTGAAGAAAAGGACATTGGCACCTGTGTTTACATTACAGCAGAGAAATTTAAGGAAGAACAGAGTTCTAATTAAATGAATCCAGAAGTATAAATCTTATAATTTACTCACAAAAATCTTGCACACATTTAAAATGATTACAGTAACCAGGGTACATTGCACCACATGTATTGTTGCTTTTAAAATTTTAAGTAACTTACTTATAGTAGACTTAAAATAAGAATACCCCCAGAACAAACCACCACTGTGCAAAATCATGCATTTAAGAGTGCTTTCTCTATTCAGTTCATTTCTGTGATTGTAATTCTTGGTTTGGGGCCATGACTATGCCTATATAAATTTGAGGAGTGATTGAGCTAATTGAAAGCTGATCTGGATTTGACACCTTTGGCAATAGCCGAATAGAAATTCTTTTCAATGGCCATAAAGTGGTATAAAAGAGGTATAAAGAGGAAAGTAAAGGCATTTCTTTGAACTGGTTTGTTAATTTATGAAAAGTGGCAATAGATTAGTGCACTGCTTCTTTAAGATTAATGAGTTTTTATATTCATTGTTTTAAGGCCTGAAGCAATTGAGCCAATTAGTCTTACCTTATTGAGGGGGCAGATATTAACAAACAGAAGAAATCCCTTTCGTTACCTTTAACATAAACATACTATGCATTTAACTGCAACATTATATAAAATCCACATCAGCATTCAGTTAATCACATAATCATACTAACTGACTAGAGAACAAAAACAAAACTCAGAACATACAGTGAGTCTCCTGGGTCAGGACTGAGGCACACTGCCATAACTTATTTCCAAGATTCACTGCTGCAATGGAGAGCTGGACCTGAAGCAAGCCATTCCTTGTGCTTGTGCTCCCTCTAGTGGCATTTGGCTACAGAATGCACCAGAATCAATAAGACAACTGGACTGTCCAAATCCCTTCAAAGGCAAATCAGAGGACTTGCCAAGAACAGGCTAGTGTGCAGCATTCACAGACAGTGCAAAGTGTGCGTTCTGCAACCATGTTGCCCCTGCTCAAAACTAAACATTTACTCACCTCATAGTGCCAACACAGTTCTAATCCTCAGGACTGAGTTATTTTTGCATTCTATGCAGGAATGTTTCATATTACAATGACAATTACGGAAGAACAATAAAATTTTAAATGAAACTACTTGAAGACATTCGTGCTAACTATTCTGGACACGTCCACCTAATGCATACCACCGCTGAATCCAGACGGAGCAGGAGAGGGTGAGGTAATCGTTACCGATGGTGCCAAACTCAACAGAGGCACTAAAGGCTGGGGTGGAGAGAGCAATCATACAGGGAACACGTGCTCAGTCACACTTTGCCAAAAGAGGGCCCTGAGCAAAGACTCTCTGTGGTGGCGGACAGCAGGCCCACAAAACAACCGCAGCTGTTTGCCTAATTTCGAGAGGAGCAAAAGTTTCATCATTCCACCTATCTCCCGGCCACAGCTCATTGCTTTCTGGGACGTCATCACCTTCAATTAAAATGTTATGCCTTTCAATTCCCAGTTAAAGGTCTCTTAATTAGGTCTAAATCAGGACTAGTGTGAATCTTTAACCATGGCACATCTGTCAGGGGAAAAATCAACACAGACACCATCACAAAAGAGCACTCTTTGAGTTACCTGCACCTGCTGCTACATCTACCTGCATGTTTTGGCAACCAATGTTTATTTTTTTATGCATGATAAGCTCACTGAAAGCCTCTCACAAATTCACATTCATTCTTTTTTTGAGGGACAGAGCAAGAATTCATGACCCTCGGTGTGTGCTACAGTGAACTGCAACTGATGTGGAGGCAGGGGGTAAGAGTGTCATCTACACGGTTATCTACACGGCCCAACCTAGGGTCCATGCACTACAATGACAGCAACACTTCCGGATACCCACGTCACGGCCAAAGAGGTTTATCCACATCTCCGGGTTGTCAAGCAACAGGCCAGGGCACCGTGAAGAGTCCAGTTCTTGTTTATTAAAAATGTGGCTTTGCTGTCGCTCAGTTTTGCTGCGCAGAACGTCTGCACTCGGTTCCACAGTGACGTGAGGAGCAAACTCACACAGTTCATCTAAACCCCACCCAAAGTCACTAGCCTCAGTGCGATCTCTCCGCTTGAAAATGCTACCTTCCGAGACTGCCCACCTCAGGTGCTATCTGTTCAGGTAAAGGGGTCAGTGGCCAGTGTGGGGGGGCGGTGGTCACAGGAGGGGTACGTCTGGGGGAGGGGGAGAGGGGGGCACAGTCACAGTGCCACACGAACACAGGGGTGCTTGAGGCAGACAGGCAGGATCCCTCGGTTGATTTGGTGGAACTCCACCAGCTGCAGAAGGTCGATGAAGAGTGTTTCACCGTCATCCATAGTGTAGTACTTCCTCCCACCCTCTTCACACTGTGACATGCGGACAGCGGGTTACTGACAGTCAGCCAAACCACACAGTCACGCTACTGATATGCTACAGAGAGCTGTGGCACGCCAACTGAGGCGAAATGAGTGGAAATGGAACAGACTGATACTGAGAGACAGAACAGTTCGGCAGGACAGACAGAAGGAGCAGATGATGGAGTGACGCAGGCAGAGAGAGAAAAAATCAGAAACACAAACGGTGGATATCACAGAGAGACAGACACAGACAGAGATGAAGGGAGACAGACAGCTGCAGTATGTACAGAGACAAACAGTGAGAAGCACAGATAAAAAGACTGATGATGGAAACACAGACAGACTGAAAGAAACAGACCAGCTCACCGGGATGACCAGGTAGTGCTTGGTCTTCAGTTTGTAGCACAGCGACAGGACGAAGCATTTGGCATGCTGCTGGCTCTCTCGGATCAGAAACATCCTGTGCACAAACACGCACATACACACATGCAAACACGCATTGACACGCACATAAATACACACAGATACACAAATACACAGGGAGGATGTTGTTACGTGGCTGAATGTGAGGGACAATGTCCAGAACAATGAGGAGTGAAGCACAGCCACCAGGCGCTCACCCATCCACAAGCCCCTGTTCCTCAATCAGCCCCTGTGCCTCTCTGCGTGACACACCCCCATGGAACCAGGCCTGGGTCTGGTGAATCACTGCAGAAAGACAAATTCAGGCACCAATAATCAATTCCCACAGATGACAAGAAAACCTAGATTTTCATTTCGCCATTGTCCAGTGCAGGACCAGGTTGAGTTTGTATTTCGCTATCCGTCTAGTTTTAAAGAGTCAAACACCTCTCCAACTCAGGTCATGGGCCTTTTTTGTGACGTCAGTGAAAATCTTGGTGCAGGTGTAGGGTGGCACTCACAGGCACTGTGGGAGCTTTGGCAGGCGTTAGGCAGACTATAGCGCAGGGCGGTCTTCTTCTGTTGAAGCAGAGCCAACAGGACAAGTAAAACACCTGACACACAGGGATGACCATTCCCTCAGTCACGCACTAATCTCTGCCCGTTTCCCTCTCCTCTCTCTCTCCTCTGCCCCACTCTTTGTGAACCATCATCTTTAACCTCTCAACTTTACCCTGTCCCCCACCCACCCTTTACTTCTGCCTTTAAAAAAAACCCTTACATTCCTTCTCCTTCCCTCTCCCTCCCCCCCTCCCCCTCTGTCCCTCTCTCCCTCTCACCCTCCAGGTCTGTCCCTCCTCATGTTCAGCACTCTGGGCTT
This sequence comes from Megalops cyprinoides, assembly GCF_013368585.1. Classification (NCBI taxonomy): domain Eukaryota; kingdom Metazoa; phylum Chordata; class Actinopteri; order Elopiformes; family Megalopidae; genus Megalops; species Megalops cyprinoides. Next base: position 40,796,421 of record NC_050583.1, read on the forward strand.
CTTTGGGGTTCTCAATCACTCTCCCCCCTGACTTTCCAGAGAAATCCATGGCCACCAAGGAGGCCTCCGACACACAGCGCTGACAGAGACATGGTGAAGAACAGTAACAAACATTAACTGACCACAAAAGGGACTGAAGCCCTGCACTGGGGTTGCACTTGCATTCACTTGAAAGAAAAATTTAGACAAATGTAGGTGACAAGTGGCGGCCATTATTAACCCTACTTATCGTTCACTTATAGTCCTAACTAGCCAATTGAATACTGTTAATTATTTTTAACAGTTTAATCCTTCACAGTTAACCATTTGAATCCTTAGGCTGTTTTTTTTTTTCCACACAGACTGCTCACGTAGATTAGTCTCTCCTAAAGGAGGCTAAGCCATTGTTATGTTAAGGCTCTGTTTGAAGAGCTCTGACAGCATTGCCCTTGGCGATACATGTGCTTCAGCGTCTATGACAGCGACTAGGATTGTGCCAAGATTGTGCTACAGGTATGTCTCCCACCCCCCCCCCCCCACCCCCTACACACGCAGACATGTCTAGTGCTGTGCTCTGACCTTGGATCCGTGTCGCTGTGTGCTCTCCTGTTTGCGTGTGGACTGGGAGAGCTGGTAATTACACTGGAGCTGCATCCCGTACTGCAGGGGATAGAAAGAGGCACAGCATTAGGGACAGCTAACACGGCTTTGCCTCCGCAGAGCAGATGAAAGGGGCAACTGTAATGTGTCTGCAGTGTGCTAGCTGGACAGCCTCTGCTCCTGGCCCACCTTGAACAGCCTGAAGGCAGTGGTCCAGCAGGTGCGTGTCTGCTCATTCTCTGCACACAGGAGCTTCATGTCTCGCGAGCGCGCACGGTTCTTGCAGGGCTGCAACATGCGCCACACCAGCTCTCATTAAGCATTGATACCATGTGCATACTGTTTCTTACAGTTCTGCAGTTTACTCAGTGGGCTAGAGTGCTGCTCAGGGCTCTACAGTCCTCATCGGAGTTCTGCATTGTTCTGCATTACACAGTTTCCATTAGCATTAGTTTCCATTTTCCATTACAGCGCTGCACAGGGTTCTACAGCTTCTATAAGGGTTCTGCACTGTTGTTCAGCAGCTTTCACTTGTGTTCTACAGCCTTTCTCATGGTTCTACACTGTTCAGCATCTACAGTTCCAGAGTGCTGCTCAAGAGTCTATTGATTTTATCAGGGTTCTACATCATTCAGCATTTCCAGTTCTTTTTACAGCATGGCTCACCATTCTACAATATCAGCATGCTAAAATGATGCTCAGTAAGAGCTCTAGGCTAATTACTGAGGATGTATTGGCCTGCATTACCTTGATACAGAAAGTGAAGTCTGAGGGGGCCCCGTACAGCTTGCGGCTGTTAGTGACTGTGTAGATGTTGAGGTCTTCCAGATCAGCCACATACTGCAGGTGACGCGGCTCCTGGATGGTACACACAGACAGGGAGTTTCTCTCTAGGGCATACCATTCCGATTTATGCAAGTAACCATCACCTCTCAACCTGCTTCCTTGTTGTGTTAGAATCAAAAAGCCTTGCAACTGATTCTGAGAGTTCACGTTAGGTTGCCTGACTGGTCCGCGGGGGGAAGTGGAGGGGCTGCGAATGTGACTCTACCTCCTCCCTGCCTCCGGCTTCCAAAGACTGTCATCAGCGCCATCACTGAAGTTAATTAACATCTCATTACCTCACATCAACTCACATCAAAGCCGCTAATTAAGCGCTCACCAAATCATGACAGTCCATCAGTGCTCATTTCACAGCATGGGATACCACACAATTGCATCAGACTGCTGATAGTGAGGGAAGGGGGATAAGGTGGGGGCAGCACTTCCTACTGGGGGGCTGACCTTGGAGGAGCCCTTTGTGGAGCAGTAGAGCCCGGACCTCCTCAGGAAGAAGCACACCCTCTTCCAGGGCTTGCGGTTGAGCTCCCGGACGTGCAGGAAGCCCTGAATCTCTGGACAGCTCCCTGAGTTCAGCAGGTTCTGGTGGGGAGGGCAGCGCTTGTGTTCAGTACGAAATGCCAGCACACTGCACTAGACCACAGTGGCCACAGACCTGAAGGCAGACTTTCTCAGTTCCCTGTTCACCGTGTTTGCAATAGAAGCCACAACAGTCACTGCACCAGTTTAATGGCTTTGCAGAACAGCTTCCCTGCAGTCAATACTCTGCCTGCAGTTTTTACAAAAGCACCAATGTAACATTGAAGTGGTAGTACATTTACTCCATACCACCCTCATATGATTGCAGCTGAAAAATTAACATTTACAGTTTAGGTATTATCATTTTGTTTAATTATGCAACCAAGACATGACTGCAGTGGTTTTGTATTTTAGAGCTAGGCATACAAAACATGACTGGCACACTGTCTTACCTGGATGAGTTCTGATGATGTCATGCCTTTTGTCACATCAGCGCTATCTGAGATCATGTGCTCTGGGAAGAATAACTGCAGAGAGAGTGCAGAGAGACGCTGCAAACCCCTCAAACATCACATGGGTCCTTTGAGTCTCAATGAGCTATGAATGTCCAGAACTGCCATTTATTCTCACTAGGATTGTGTAACATTTAATGTAAAGGAGAAGAAGAAGGTCAGAGCAGAATAACAACCAGTCATGCATGTAAAGTCCAGGACAAACCGTAGCCACAAAAAGAGGGATGAGGAGGGCTCAGTACCATGGGCTTCTTGAAGAACTCATATTTGGCATAATTCTTGCGGAACAGGAACCTGTTGTCATCCTCTAGAGGCCAGGTGGCCTGTACCTCTACCACTGTCTCATGGTCCTCCAGGCAGCGTTCTGCAAGACACCACAGACAGAATGTGAGGACAAACTAAATCCCAACGTTTTTTAATGATGAGATGGCATTTTTATGCTTTCCCCCTTTTTAACAACCCTATTCTGAACCGGCTGATTGGGTTCATCTCACTGCAAAAGCCCCTGCACCTGCACAGGAGTGCTGAGGCAAGACGAATACTATCCACTGATACACGCACACGTAAATGGCTACTTTTTGCACTAGAAGTCACAAAGGGCACTACAGTCCAAGATCTGGATGCAGTACTTATCCTTCAAACATGCAATAATTCCCACATCACACCTGTCCTTCCACAGTTTCAGTGGCTGCCCATAAAGGAAATGATTTTTTTCTAAATATGCTGCCTCACATTCAAAAACGTCCATGCAAGACCTAATGTCTTATGGAATCTGTCCCATAGCAAATCCAAAATTCCCCAACCTTTGCCCAATTTGGAAACATTGTTTCACAAGAACTTTTTACACCTGTGTGGATAATGTCAATGTGTGTCTTGATTAACTACAGAATTTGCTGATAACATTATGAGGTGAGTTGTGTTCCACAAAAACGATTAAATAATAAAATGAATGGATGAAAGATAAAGGCATCATAATAGGCTTCATCTCCAGTTATTGTCCTCATTGGCAGTGATCCTAACCTGCCTACCATTCACCATACCATTCAGGAGGTTTCAATGTCATCCCATACTGAGTCCCATGCTGCACTTCAATAGCCGCTCACATCTCGGTCCACCTGCAGGGTACTCTTTACAAGCCTTACCCAGTCCAAGGTTTGGGTAGAGCTCGATCAAAGCCCAGCTCTCCTGGTCTGCGCAGTGTGCTGTCTGAACTAGCATGTGGCAAATGTCCCGTGCTGTGGCCCCTGTCGGCACCCAGAGGGACCGGCTGCGGCTGTCCTCCCCAAACACCTTCACTACCTGCAAAGATGCAGAGACAGGCATTACTCAGTAACAAGCATATGTACAGACATACCACAGACAACTGGCAGAGAAACAAATGGAAGCAGGCAGCAGTTAGACACTAAATCTCAGCATGCAGACATTCAGCATTAAGTCATTTACAGATATGGACAGAATGTAGAGCAGCAATGTGGAACCGTATCTGACAGCAATTTCACAACTGTGAACAAAGCAAAAAAATCCACAAACAAGAATCCAGAGTGAATGCTCCTTCATCAAGTGACCACCAAAATAAAAAGTATCTGTTAGGTAATTAAGTATCCTTAATCTCTCTTACCTGAGATCCATCTCTTTCCCAGTACATGTTCCCCTAATACTCCACCCCATTTCCTCCCTCCATTTCTTTCTCTAGTTTCTTGTCTCTCTTTCTCTCTCTCTCTCTCTGTCTCTTGCTCTCTCCCTCTCCCTCTCTCTGAACCCAGCTTGTGGTTTCTCCACAGAGCCAGTTAGGGTGTGGCTAGCAAGCACCTGTGCCAGGTGACCGTACAGAAAGCAAAACAGGTGCAGGTTAGCGCAGGGTCAAGACCAGGTTCACACTGCATGCTCGCTGTCGCGCCGTCTGGCTGCATGGCATCCGGCTCCCCCACAACAACCAGTCTGACCCGAAAATGTCACCTACCAATCAAGGAGCCCAGACTCGTTCTCTTGCAGCCGGCGGGTAGGGTTGATAATAGAGACAGCGTGTATTGTTACTTTTTCCGCTCAGCTTGAAGGGCTAGCGTGCAAGCTCACAGAGAGAATAGTCTACACATTCTTTGAAAGGATCCCCCTGTGATTTAATATCCTTTGTCTTCTTTATTACATTCTAGAGTTGGACTTAATGAAATAAGAAAAAACACAAAAAATCCATTCTTGCTTTTTGACTAGAGTTTGGGGGAACAGAGTGATGGCTGCTGTTAGGTTGGAGGGCTTACTGTATGGGGAGGGGACAGCCATTGATCAATAATCAAAACTGACGTTCAAGACTCTCTTTCGAACAAAAAGGGTTTTTTTTAGATATCATGAAACAGCACTGAACACTTCAAAATATACCACCTCAAACAGTGACTTGCACAATCCCCTCGTAGTTCACAGCCACCAGGGCACACTGGATTCCAGCAAAACATTAACCTCCGACAGCCCTTAGTATGAACTGTCACAGATAATTCCATCAAAGCGAGTGTTATAAATGTTGGAAACGCAGGTATGACAGTACTTCGTATTACAGCACTTAAGAACATAACACCTTTCAGCAAAGTTTGACTGACAGTCATTTCACGCCCTGCTGCTGTTCCTCTATAATCTTTTCCAGGAACTCCTCTCTGACCAAGTCGTTAGTCAGTGCAGCAAATAGCTCTTTGACAGCGAGGAAGACATGCTGGCAGGCTGTGCTTCTCCACTTCACGTCAGGATCCAGTCTTTTACAAATGGCCCTGCTGCGCTCCGAAATTATTGAACATTACGTCTGAAGAGAAGCGAGCAATTACAGGCCATTCATTTCTACTGCTAGTAGTTCAAAAAAATGATGTTCCCCCGGAGCCCAACCACTATATAAATGTATGGTATCTTGAAAGGCACTTTGTCTGTCAGTGCATTTGTCTTTTGTTTTACAGGCTGCTTGAGCATTTGTAATCACAAGTCTTTCAGCTCTGGCATTCATAAAAGAGTCCCAAGTGGCTCAGGTGGCGAGTAGTTTGCTTTGAGTGCAGGCTTAGCCCTGTGGCTTAGGTTTGCTGACAATGACTGGAAGCCCACAGTGGTGGAATAAATTGGCAAACTGGTTGGCCAGGGCTTCCTTGTCTCATGACTTTCAGGCAGGCCGCAGTTCGTGAGGTGCCTGCGAGTTGCTTTAATAACATCAGGAGAATTACGGAGAGTTACGGAGCAGCAGTGTAGTAAAGTGGTGTAGGAGCAGGACTCATAACCAAAAGGTTGCTAGTTCAATTCCCCACGGCAGCACTGCTGCTGTACCATTGGGCAAGGTACTACCCACAATTGCCTCAGTAAATATCCAGCTGTATAAATGGATAACATTGTAAAGAAAAAACTGTAATTGATGTAAGTCGCTCTGGATAAGAGCATGTGGTAAATGCTAATAATGTAATGTAATGTAAAGAGTAGCACCCGCTCCGATGTAGTGCGCTATATGACCCATTATGTGAAAAAGAGCTATTGGCTGTATGCAAGTGTATCGAAGAATTCTATTCGTCTCACCTCAGCCTGGTGGTGATTACAGTGAGACCTATCTAGGTTGATTCCAAAAAAATCAGTTGCTTAAAGGAGAAAAAATGCATGAATGCATAATGCATAATTCAATGTAATATTAACATGTTTTGCTTAGACACAATGAGCATTTGCCAACTTTGGAAACCCATGTACTGCTTTTAGCTTGAACTCCTATTGACAAACTTAGGATCTCTTGTGATGGTTTGCAATCTGATTTTAACAGTCTTTGATATGTTTACATGGGAGTTTCAGCACACATGCTCTTCAGTTTGAATGTGCATATATGCATTTGTGTCTATACATATGAATTTGTGTGAATGTGTGTGTGCATGTGTGTGTGTGTGTGTGTGTGCGCGCATTCGTGTATGTTTTGCAGTTGTGTGCATACAAGCAAATGTACATGGATATACCTACTATGTGTATGCATGCCAAATAAGTATGTGTATTTATGCCTGTGGGTCTGTCAGTGTGTGTGCATGTGTGGATATATATGTACCCATGCCTGTGTGTGTTGTTACGCACAAGAACGTGTCTGTGTGCAGTGCAGTGCAATGCACCCGCTGTATCTGCTGTAACAAACCCTTGGAGGCATTGGCTGTCATGCTGTGCCCAGGGCTAGAGGCTGACTGCTGGAAAACACAGCCCCAGTGACAGCTCGTCAACTGCAGCACTTAATTATAGGGGAGCAGCCCACGTCATTCTCAGGGGTGACAGGGTCCCTGAGGGCCACAGCGCCGGCACCATGCCACAACATACCTGCACAACCGCACTGCAACACCTGACACTTACTTCCGCTCTCTGCTCTGATCCAGACAAGCTACCAATCCCTAGCGCAGCCACACTCTAAAGCTCCTTTTCAGGGCGGCTTGCATTTCCCAGATCCCCTCTGTGTACATCACTGGTGTTTGCAGCTTGGGTACTGAAAATACGTCTAAAAATATACTACATTATGCATTGAACTATGTTATTTTTACATTAATTTTTCTGTTTTCCCACATCTGGAAATTCCTTATCCAAAACATTTCAAGCTTAGCAAGGCACTCATTTCTGCAACTGAGTTATTACCATCCAATTCCAATCTTGATTATTTAAGGACCAAAGGAATAAAAAAACATTGTAGTGCTATTTTGATTAATTACACTCTCACGTCTCCCAGCTGCTGGGTTGAGTATGTACAAAGGGGCTTTGGAAAAAAAGCCACTAATTGCTTTAGATATGAGATCAGCTGGTGCTTGAATCGACACAGTACATCCAGTCCCTTCTGCTCTCTGTTGGCACAGGGCTGATCAGCTGCTCCTCAATGAACGCAAAACATTTTTAGGATGTAACTGTGACACTGGGGCAGCGTTACAATGTTACTTAACAGTAGTGAGAATGCTCTGTGCTCCACTGGTCCCACACCCAGCCCCGCTCTCACTCACATGTGTGCCACTTGCAGGAGCTGAGCCCTGTCCCAGGGGAGAACCAATCTGAACAGGGGAGTGGGCGGGGCTGCAGAGCTCTGGAAACGGATTGGGTATGGATGGCAATGACGTGGCCTGTGACTCCTCCCCTTTGGATCTGAAAAAGCATAGACAGAGGAACACACGTATACTCTTTACCTTGACCCCAAAGGCCATCGCATCTGGCTCGGTATGTCTGTATGTCTGTCATGTTTATCTGTCTGGATGTTGGCATCAAAGAGCACAGTAACAACATTACACCATTTAAGGCTGAAGCTGAAGTTGAATTAAAGGGGTATGGGTTTGCATATCCACTAAATGCCAAATCCTGTCAAACCTGGTGATGATACAGAGGCTACTTTCAGCTCAAAGTGGGAAAGCAGCCTCAATTTAGTCTTCATGCAAGTAACAGCAGTGTTGCAGCAGTGGCATTCATTGGTGCAATACATAATCACATCCTGGCAGGATTACTATACGTTTAACATAACTTATTGCATCTGACAGAGGTTCGGTCCACCCCTTTCACAGGTGAGTCATTGTGTCCCTCTTTGAGTCAGCAAGTCTGTCAATAAGTCAGTGGGCATGCAAGTCCCTGAGTCAGTCTGACTCTCACGCTCTGTGATGCAGTACCTGCTGTGGTTTATGCTCAGTGGCAGGGACCTGCGCACAGTGTTGCCCTGCCCATCTGCTCCTCTGTCCCCCTGTCCCTCTGTCCTCTCAAAAACTTCTCTCCAAGGCCCTTCCACCTCCATGTCATTCTCTGGGGCAGACAGGCCGTTCAGAGGAGCTCTGTTGGCAGCTTTAGTCACCTGGTCTGTAAGCACAGTGAATCAGTCAAACAAATTCTTTGTTCTGCAACACTAACACCTTCATTATCTAAATTATTTCTATATTTTATATATCTTATTTTTTTAAGGAACACATATATACTTACATATAGATAGATAGATAGATAGATGGATAGATGGACAGATAGGTAGAGTTCAAATAGAGTTACGTAACTAAGAATAGGATTGTGCTCACTGTCACGCCCAGTAAAGTGGCACAAACAATCTGAGGTACGTATTGCAACCCAATTTAAACAACACAAACAAGAGAACCAGTTTCTGTGTGTGTGCAAGGCACAGGAGTTCTGTGCATCTTTACCCTAGTGGAAATGCATCTCGGAGTGTGTTTACGCTACTCTAGTTTTTTCAAATATGCGGAACTGTCAGTGTTTACAAGGAACTAAGGGAGGCTGCCAGTGCAAGAGTGTGTCTATATGTGTGTGCGTGTGTGTGAGAGAGACACGCCTGAGTCGATATGTCTGCATCAACACCAGCTCCCCCACCAACTTGTCACAACTTGCCAATGTAAACAACTTCTGTTATTCAACATGAAACAACAGAGAGACAGGAGTCCCCCCTATGAAATCAGTTTCGCCTCTCTCATCTTTCACAGTGACTTCCCAGTGAACCAGGAAACTGGCTGCACAGAACTGGGAAACACACCAGTGGTTTGTTGGTGTTCCATTCTTTAACCCTCCATTAGACAGAAACAAGATACAGCTCCAAAAGGAACAGCCACATTAGGCACAGGCTGGTGTTATTCTCAGGACAGGGGGCCAAATTCTCACTGCTTCCTTCAGCCATTTGAATTTGTTGGGTGCAGGTCACCATGGCAGTCTCTCAGTGTGTCATTCTGCAGATTTTGCATGCTTGTGCACAGTTGTAACTGTATCTAGACTGAAGCATGCATTCCTCTAGAACCCTTGATATGTTATGCTTTAGGAGATATCAATGCAATTCTCCACAATCAACTGCTATTTTTTATAAGAGTAGTCCTAAAGTCCTAAAAAGTAAGTCCTGAAAAGGTCTGGAATGAAGAGGCATCACAGGTGAGTGGTAGTCCTGAGAGGCAGAACACCACAGAAAAGGCTGTATGGATGCACGCATACAGACAGAAACAATCGAAAACAATTACTCACACGCTGACTCAGAGGTGTGGGCTTTTACTGCTTCTGCAGGTAGACCAATCTCAGCTCTCCCCCTGTTGCTGTGCTGAAAAAAAGTCTTGTGTTTTGTCTGACTAAAGAATGTAGGCTGGCTGCACAGTCTTGCAAGGAACAAATTGCCTGGATTAGGTAAGAAGGGTGAGGTAATTGCCTGATGCCTGGATGGCAAACAGCAGGGGGGAACAGGATGTTAGAGCTCTCTGTTGGAGGCACCACAAAGGCCCATTGTGTTGGAGAGTACTGCCCAGTGCACCAGGTAACACAGGCTGACTCCGGTGTCCATGCATGCCTGTGTGCGAAAGAGGGGAGCAGCCATACTCACCAATTAGCATGAATGCACTGTGGAGAGAGGTCAGAGGGTGCCAGTGCAGATGTCCTCTCCGTCTTAATGGCCTCTAATTTCAAACTGCATAAACAGAGAAAGCCGACGACAGTCACCTCCGCAGAGATGATCTCTGCTGTGTATCTTCTCCCTTTCTGGGCTTAAACATACTGCTGAGACCCATTAGGCCCACTGACTAGATTTGTCTTACTTTTTCGCAACCACCAAGGGAAGCGCACACACATCTACAGAAGGTGTCATTACTGTCGACAGAAGTAACTGTTGGTAGGACAGAGAGCAAACACAGGAATGTGCACAAGCACTGCTATGCTATGCAGTGCATGGTAATTTGCCAGTCTCATGTGTGCATTTCCATGCAGAAGCAGTGTATGTACTGGAAAAGACCTTTCTTAAAGAAACCCAACAGTTGAAATACTTTCATCTCTCATTATGTAAGACCAAAAACGCAAACCCATGAAAGTTTTCTCATATTTCCTATATCGAGGGTGAGTGCGTTGGGATATGAGTAGCTGGTATTGTTTGTCTGGTTGCTGGCAGTTGACAGTGTGCGTATGTGTACGCGTGTGTAGTTTCCTGGCTGCAACACTCCTGCATTCTTCTGGTGCAACAACAAGCAGCTGCCTGGCCGTGTACACAACAAGCCCGTTGCTTGTATCTGTTTAATTCCTGTTTTGAGATGCACTTGTGAAGTCTGTTATTATCATTACTGTCCTGTGATCGCACACCGACAGTAGAGCTCCTGGCTGGGCACTCCTGTCATTGTTTCACCCAGTTTTCACCATGCCTTGCACACGCTGAGGGAATCTCCAACACTTGACGTGTCCTTCTGTATGGGTCTGTCCTGTGTCATGAGATTCACTGCAACTGCCATCATGCTGTGGATTTTCAGGCTATGAAGTATTGCGTAACTTACGGGCTTTATTGAAAGCTTTGTTTAGTGGTTATTTTCTGACATGTTCAGTTTCAAAGCTGTGACTGTGTCAATATGCACACAAATCCATACACACTTTCTGAGACAATTTACTGATATTCATTGATATTTGTAATGCTATTCTTTATTTACACTTCTGAGTGCATAGGCAGGCGGTTTCTGTGGAGACGGGAGTGTTTGTGAAAACTTCCCAGGTGTTTTGTCAGCAGTAGTAGGGATGACTTCATCGGGAAGAGAGCAGCGCTGGTTTCCCAACGCTCACCATGCTCTTTGTATGCAGGTACACTACAGTGCAGTACAGTAAGTCCTGGATGAAATCAAGACAAAGGGACTGCTCGTCCCAACCCCCTGCCTGACTCATTGCCAACACACCTCAGACTGAAACTCACCTGCCCCCCTCCCATCTCATTCACTCACACCACTCTCTCACACAACACACATACAGACATTCATGCCACACACACACACAATCCAGAGCTAAGAAAATGGAGAATGTCTCCAAGAAAACAATGTACTTTAAATTCAAAAATATTGTTTCAAATCTTTTTCCACTAAAATTGTCTAAATCTATTTGAAGCAACCAAACTGTATGATATCTGATATATGCTATCACAGAACAATATTTTTAAATATTATTTCAGTGTTCTGTGACCACGACGACGACAAATAACACAGATTTGAATCGCTATTTGTTTCTCTGTTTCTGTTATTGCTTATGTACTGGCAGTTTAGTTATCTTATCCTCAGATCAATCTGAATCCAAGCTTCAGTTTACACTGTTAACTGAAAGACTTGGAAGACTGGCTACATCCAGAGGTGGTGGAATGATGTTCACAATTGTTATAGGTATTACATGCTTAAGTTATTTATTGCAACACTATACTGTTGTAAAATACCTGTCATCCAAAACACCCGATTCATTTATATATTTGGTTTCAAACTGAGAAAATCATTTCACAGATTAACAATGTGAGAAATGTGCTAAATTTAACATCTGTTCACACAACAGTTTCATGTGTGTGACTGTCTTTCCGGACTAATTGTTTAAATGTTTATTTACAATCAGCTACAGCCTAATCAGCAAAATCAATCAAAGCATACATAGGCTACAGTAGATGCACATATAGCTAGACACCTTCAGCTGTTATTCTGCAGTGACCAACACAGTGCATACAACTGCAAATAGGTAAATATAATTTTTGCACTAGAACATCACACAGACTTAGATATCTTGTTTTATTGATATTACACGTAAGGTACTAACAATGCTGAACACTGCATCGAGACAATAAAAGGTTTTATTATAATTTGTTCCTTGTACTCACTTGCTTGAGTGTCATTTCAGTGATACTTCCAATCTGTTAGAAAGTCTTCTCGCCAAATGGGTGTTTTAAAAATGTGGACAAATTACTACAAATCGTGCGTTCTACGTAGTTTGACAAGATTGAGAAAACCAGAATTTAGAAAATAATTTAAGAGCAGGCTATATAGTCATTCTGAAAAGATAGCCTATCTCTCAACCTGCCTTCATGTGGTGTGCTGTCATACGCTGAATCTCGCACGCTCGATTTTGGTGCCCTCCACTGAAATTTCTGCCAGAAGCGTGAAACACGAAATGAAACGAATGTCCACAAACTCTTACTAATGAAGTCCGCCTTGTTAACACATAGCTAGACAGCACACTCATTCACTCACTCAGCAGACGCACATACCATGTGTTCCTGTAAAGAAATATATTCGGCAGCAATCAAATCTGAAAACTTTAACTTACCTTCTGACAAGGAGGCAGTCAAAAGCAACAGACAGCGGGCTTACTGATCAAATAAAACCGGGAGATCCTGTTCCTTACCCGTCATTATCTTAGCCTCTCCCACTCTCGTCACCATTGCCCCGCGCCTCTTACCCTTGGGAGGAGCTACCGGTTCACCTGAGAGGTGAGCGAACAGACAGTGCTTTTCTCGGATGCTCTGACAGATGAAGTCTTGTCCTGAATGTTGATTCTGGAATTACACTCACCTTCTAGGCAGACTGCCGGGACGCTGGATTAGTTTTGAGTGACCCAGGTCGGCTGTTGCTGGCAGAGTGCGCCCGAAGGCCGTCGATGTAAGATGTGAATCCTGTACAAGTTTCAGAAAGGTTTTCCTTTTACACTGTTTAAACCATTAATGTTTGTTCTACATATCGTCGTTAAAGTAAAAGGTTTGATTAAAGTTTTACTTGGGAAAGTTCCCGGAACGTCCTACATGTTTAAAATTTTCCTTTATAAAGCTATTTTCGCCCTGCTTTCTTTTGGTCAAAATGTGGTTGTCTGTTGAGGTAAATTCTGGATAAAGAGTCGTGTTAACGCACAACATAAGACCTGGTTATTTAATTAAAAGGACGTATGTGTTGCGTGAATATAAAAACTAGAAAGAATTCAATTTCCACGACTCAAAGGACCAATTCTGCCATCTAGCGGACGATTTGATCCTGTCCTCGTCTTTCAAGGCCTTTAAACCGTCCGCGAGTCCCAGTGCAAGTATACCGCCATTTCCGCATGGAAAGGACTTTTTCTTAGAATCAGCGATCATTTCTCGTAGTCTTGAAATCATCGCAAAATCAGGATTTGTTCGGCAAAGCTTTAAACAGTGTAAAACGACCCTTCCCGACAAAATTATTTTAATACACACACAACTGTAATAGAGATCTTTATTATAGTGCATTTCTCAGATATTACAGAATGGGTTAAAAAAAAAAAGCTAAAACCAAACGGAAATTAACGTTTTCAAGGAAAAGAAAAAAAAAAAAACATATGCAGACCGTTTTTCCAAATTTTACAGATGATTTCTCAAACTTAAAGCTTCACGTCTGAACCATGGCAAATGAAATGTCTACGTAAAATATATATATTTATATTTAAGTTAATATATTGACTTACTTCTCACTTTAATTCAAAAATTAAGGATTTTTTTTTTTGCACTATGGCTTTCACGGTAGACAAAAAAGGCCAAAATGTAAGTAATGAGGATCTTTGAGTCATGTATACTTGCCCACATTTACTAAGTTTGGTGCATGTTGCAAAAATAACTGCAGTTCTCCAGTTGTGCACAGAAAAAGGCCACCACTCCCCTTTGAGAGATTAGTAACGGGCTGTGAATTTAAGGTGATTCAGACACACATATGCAGGCCATGGATTGTATTAGGGTCACCAAAGTGGCCTTTTTATTTACACTACGGCCATCTTCGTTCCACATTACAGACTGCAGACAATACCTTCCAGCTTCCTCCAATCATTATGGATTTGATGGACGACATCCCCATGCACAGGTAATTGTGTACTGCGTTAGTACAGATCTACAGTGCCTGTGACAGATTTGCGGACAAGATGGTTGATAACCAATCAAAAAAGCACATAATCAGACAATAGTCCTCCCCAGCTAAATCTGAAATGAGCTGCCACTTACAATCATGTAGGGTGGCTTAGGATCCTCCCTACCACTGCAAGGGGAGGGAATGTTCACACAGTACACCTTTCTGATGGATGTATTCACGGTACACTGACCTGGTGTTGTGAGGATTACAAACCTATGATGCAAAACAGCAGAGTTTAAAGCTAGAAATTAGGGTGGGGGTGCAGTAGTGTCTCAATCAATTCCCAAAAAATGACTGCATAGGAAACCAACAGGTGTCTGTACCAGCATATTAATTATTGGACTGTGGCAAGGGAAAGCAGGCAATGCCTGTCTTAAAAGCGCATTTGAACTTAATGACAATGCAAAGTACAGTGTTGCTTTTGCTCTTGCTCTTAATCCCAGTGCCTTCACAGCACCCTCTACATGTCACTCAAAGCAGTGTGAGTGGTTTTGGCCTAAATCCTGCATCACTGTTAACTGCCCCCTTTCCACCACCCCCACCCCCATTGATCAAGACATGTGGGTCATTTTGCATTTGATTTGCAACTGTACACCTGGCTCACCAGACCATACTAATGAGGCAGGTATTCTGTACAAAAAATCTAAATAATAAAAATAAAACAAATTAAAGAGAAGAAACAAAGTGGGAGCAGCTCTCTGAAAAGGCCTCACTGTCCCTGGATACAGCTGTGCATCAGCTCTCTTCCACATAAACAAAAAGCGCCAGTTATTGCATTTTCCACGCCGAGTCAGGAAAAAAAATCAACTCTTTAGTAAGTACAGGAGATCCCACAAAGTACGTTTTCTACACACCAGCTGAAAAAAAAATGTTCTGAACAAATATGCCACCCTACCTTTATAAGACTGCTGAAATGTCCACCAGCAGCTTACGCAGTTTCTTTAACTCCGCTCCACTAAACTCACACCTGTACTGAAGGCAAGCTTGCTCCACCACCCTCTTTCAACTCCTACAAGGTTAGATTCCATAGGCAATGAATGGACTGGCAAGCCGAATCATTCCATAGACTACAATAGAGCCACACCATGACATGATTATGCAGCGGTGAAGGTTTAAGCAGTCTGGACTAGTGGAGGCCTGAGCCCTTTGCTATACCACTTTTCTTCATAACTTTGGAGTGTGCCTTCATCACACCAGAGACAAGCAGGCAAAATCAGTACTGTAAACCAGATGAGTGGTACTGCTCAGTTTCATTTGGTTTAGCAACTGTAGCAGACGCAAGTACTGAGCAGTACTCAACGCATGTAACATTTCTAGGAAGAGGTCAGAGCCTCCACAGGCCAGCAGTCTACTTAACTTAGTAAAGCCTGTCAAATCCTGCCAGTCTTTGTGGCTAGTAGCTTTGACAAACAATACCTTGCACAGCAGTGGAACAGCAGGTAGTCCCGACCACCGCAAACCCAGCAGGTTGTCTGCGGCTGACAGTAAAAACATCTGCCAGTCTTCCAGAAGCGTTAACATCAACATGACTTAAATGACCCAGAAGAAAAAAACACTAAGCTGTACAAGATGACAACACTTAACATAATGGAGTTTTTAATTCAAAGCAAACTGGACAGTTGGAAATAAAAATATTACTCATGTGTTGACTTGTGCTTCATGATCTCTCAACAAAAAGCAAAAAAAAAAAAAAAAAAAAAACAGGTAGTGTTCATAAGAGCCACAGTTGTAGGTTGTTGGTTTTTTAGTCATGGAGGAGAAAACAGCATGATTTTCAAATGATGCAAAGAAGAATCTAGGATGGAAGCCTTTTCTTATGTCTCTTCCAACCTGATACAGGTTACGATGTGAGGGTAGGGCAGAGTTTCAAACCAACAATTAAACATGCATGTTTCTCCAACACTAACACTGGTGGTGTAAATCAGGTTTTTTTATATATATTAAAAGATGACAGTACTTTGCATCCTGGTTCTTTCTTTGCCTTGTGAAAACCATGTTTGTTGCAACACCGGGGAGAGGCGTGCCGAATGCTGTTCTAAAGGAGGACCAAGAGGAAGAGGCGCTCAGAGAGCTGGACTGCTGTTTCCACAGGAGGTGTGTAAAGGCACACCAGTACTGCTCCCACTGGCAGACACACAGACACACTCTCACACACAAACGCACGCACACACACACCCACACTGACACGCACATGTGCAGGGCAGCACCGGCCAGAGCCCTGAGGAGGAAGAGGCTGGAGAGAGACAGAGTGGTGGTGGGGTATAGGTAGTCAGGGCCAGGACCAGTGCTGCACCTGTCACACCGGCTATGGAATGGATCATTTCTGGTTCTTCAGCTGGTTGGAGAGCCAGTCCAGGCCCTCATAGAGGCCGTCCCCACTGGTGGCACAGGTGGCCTGGATGTACCAGTTGCGCTGGCGAAGGGCATGTAGGCCCAGCTTGTCTGTAATCTCTGCTGCATTCATGGCATTGGGCAGATCCTAGTAGGACAGGAGAGAGAGAGAGAGAGAGAGAGAGAGAGAGAGAGAGAGAGAGAGAGAGAGAGAGAGAGAGAGTGAGAGTGAGAGTGAGAGAATTCAACGAGGGAATAAATACCCACAGACTGAACACTACAGAACCGCACGTGGGTGTGACATGGGGAGTGCCACCAGGACAGAGACACTGACGAGGGAAGGGGGGGAGGGAACAGGGAGTGAAGACCACACTCTGTGGCCCTTTCTGCTGTGGGCAGCTAGGCTGTCAGCAAGGCTCACCTGCTTATTTGCAAAGACGAGTAGGACAGCGTCCCGCAGCTCGTCTTCTGCCAGCATTCTCGTCAGCTCTTCCCGCGCTTCGTTCACACGCTCCCTGTCATTACTGTCCACCACAAAGATCAGTCCTGAGAAGCAGAGAGAGACAGAGAGGTGAGGGAGGGTCAGGCTCCAGTCCACCAGGACCACAGAACCTGCAGCTGCAGTCTCTCCCTCACCTTGTGTGTTCTGGAAATAGTGGCGCCACAGAGGCCGGATCTTGTCCTGACCACCGACATCCCACACTGTGAAACTGATGTTCTTGTATTCTACCGTTTCTACATTAAAACCTGCAGAGGGGAAAGAGAACAGGGTTAGCAGCAACACAGGGCACCGCCACTGCTCTGCTCATTATCTATGCAGATGTGCACGGCTACACTGCGGCAGGAGTGTTTTCCAGATGGCTGCCCAGTTACTATTTATTTAAACTGTAAAAAACGGCTGCACAGGGAGACCAGAGTTAAACAATAACCAGGTTTGAAGCGGCTTTCAATCTACTGAGGGCAAGTGGGGCCCCTCCTCCATGCATTCCCCAGAGAGAAGTCCAATTTCTGTGCATGTGGCAGAGAGATACCAGATAAAGAATTTAATTTCGACTTCAACTACTGAGACAAGCAAAGAAAACAATGTGTGTGGAAAGCTGCCAAAACAACCTGAAAGGTGAAGCAGCCGATGCAGGATATGTTGTTAGGAGGGCCCAGGGGTTGCACTCACCAATTGTGGGAATGGTGGTGACAATCTCTCCCAGTTTGAGTTTGTACAGGATGGTGGTTTTCCCCGCTGCATCCAGCCCCACCATGAGGATCCTCATTTCCTTCTTCCCAAACAGGCCCTTGAAGAGGTTTGCAAAAACATTCCCCATCTTGATATATCTGTGGAAAAAATACGCAGCGAAAGTTCAGTCACCTGACAGAGTTTAGGTCTACTTCAACAAGGCAACTATACAATTACAACGTTTTCTTTACAATACACAGCAAAACTGCAGATGCAAACACTGCATAAAATGTGGTGTTAACTAGTTTTTAACTTAAGTTCTTAACTTTCTCACAAGGTACAAACTGACAAGTGCACTCTCAAAGTCTGTACACACATATGCATGCTTATCCCAAACATTTAACTGGGGCTGACACGAAGGGTTGTTAGGAAAATCCCTGTACACTGCAGTACTTTACAGCGCATTTCCTGTATAAGTCTACACCCATTAGGCACACTTCAGAAAGCAATGGCTGGATCCTAAAGGTTTTCTGATGGCAGCTGTGATTCTGTTTCTACTCTGTCAGCAATTATCTACGAATGTATGACCACAGTTCACGGACCACTGTCATTTCCATGAGAATGTCACAGAAAGCATTCATTATGTACCTCATGCTCTAAAATGGTGCTGAGAAACACATTCCAGTAGCTGGTTCAGCCAGTGTTAATTTATTGTCTCTACTATATCCCCACACAGTGGCGTCTTTCAGTCTAAAAAAATAACACAGCTTTGTCCCCATACAGAGCTGTCAGATTAATAGATCACACATTGAACTCAGCTTTATTATAACTCAATAAACTAGCAGCTCTGTCTGTATGGCAGCTTCATTAATCCTTCCTTTCACTGGCGTAACAGTGGCGGTGCAATGCAGAGACATGGTTCCCGTCACTGTTTACCCAAGGAGCAAAGAGCAGGATCTGGCACTGAAGGCATACATGGCCCTCGGTTCAGGGAAACCTGAGGCCACTTCCTCATCTCCCATTGCTCAATACTCTTTAGCACAGAAGCCCAAAAAATTAGTCCAGTGTAGTTGCATTCTACATTTTTGTAACCATTTCTGATGTATCCCAAATGCAGAAGCAGCACATAACTCTTTCAACCTGCAGTTCATTGATTCCAGGTGAAACTACCAGCCCTGGTTTGCAGTGCTGGCCCTGAAAGACAATGGAGTTAAACAGTCACAAGGCGGGCTGAATTTAGGCCAGCACACCAGGAAAGAGGATCTTGTGCCGTGGCACCACTGCTGAGGAGGAAATGGGACAGGTAATGCTACACCTGTAAAATGATAGATACTAATGAGGAAGGGGGTCACCACTGCCACAAAGGAGTCTGAGAAGGTGTCACCAAATGTGCAGTACCACATTCCCTCTAAATGGACCTTTTAATGTCAATCCAGAGCAGTACTTTTCCAAAAATGTCCATTTAACCCCAGGGACACCATCAGCAGCATGGAATGGTCCCACCACTCTGGACCCTTACTGGTCGTTGTTAATATTAAAAGAAGGGGTGAAACAACAGTCACTGCTTCTCCTGTACAACATGAAAGAAATTTAACAAACATACTGACAGAACATACATTATTAATTGGTACTGTTTTTGTTCTGTTATTTGCTGCATGTTAGCTACCCAGCAACTAGCTAACACTATGGCTGAACTTCAGTAAGCCTGCTAGCTTGTATTCCACTGCTTTGAATAGTCAAAACCGGGGCAGTAAATTGAACTAGATTCAGCAAGATACTAACACTGTGATGGCTGTAATTGTCTTCTACCTTTTTTACCATCACTGCAAAGTGGTAACATCCCTACAACTACAAGTACAACTACAAGCATTCAACCACAGCAGCCTTTGACTGGAATACCCCCACTTCCTATAACCACATACAAAAATGAGTGTCAAAAGTAGAAGAATCTTTGCCCCCAGCTGTGCACTGTCAGCAGCCAGAACCCTGCTACCAAATCATGAGTTTCTGCCCTTGCCTCTGTTGAAAATGAATGATTCTATCGCTTTCCCAATGCTCAGGGTGTGTCCCTAGGGTACAACTTCTGCATGGCCTAATTCTTATCCAAACAGAATACTCATGAAAAAGGGGTACCTTCGCTGCCTGGATACTACATCGAACAGCAGAATCTGGAGTGTATCAACCTTAGTGTCAATTGCTTCTCACCGATTTCCACAAGTTTGTCAAAGCAGCTCAGCAAACTCTCAACAGTGTGCTACAGAACAATGCAGAGAACTAAGCGTGAAAAAATAAGACAATTTCAAGCTTTGACCAATAGTCACACAGAATAAATGTGTGTGATGGGTTGGAACAGTGACACATGCTTCCTGTAACCATTCAAATGCAATGGTGACATTGAAATTTCTCCCTCCCATCCACTCATGCACCAACAAAATCATATCTGTTGGATAAACCAGATGCAGACGCAATGCTAAAGCTTAACACAGAGTATTAACACTGGTGAAGCTGGTCTAGGTGCAGTGAGACATCATGGAAGAGCAGTGACCAATGCCCAAAAAGAAGATTACAAACCCCAAGCCCACCTCCAGAAGTCAAACTTCCCAGAACACTAGGATGGCTATATTTCTCATTTAAACTTTGTGTAACCATCTAATACTGGAAAGGAACTGCTCACCTTTCACTCCACAGCATATGCATTTTTAACTTGGTTTCCTTTTGACCACATTAAAATGCAGTAAATCCTGTTCAGACAAATAGCAAGGCCTCTCTTCTCCACCGTGGAGTACAAAAGTGACACAGGGTGTAGTAACACATTTGGCCTGTCTTTAGACTGAGTCAGAAGAGCCTGTCGGATGGCCTCGCCCCCCCCTACTTGCAACACATATAAAACACCTGCTTTACATCACGGTCCAGCACACTGTTCATCAGGAAGTGCAGGAGGAAAAAAAGTGTCCTCTGAGGAAACCATCTCAAGCACAACTGGTGGGGAGAGGAGGCTGTCATATTACAATGATCTGAATAATGACACCACTGATGAAAAACAGAACATCCCTTGGTGACATTCATCTGTTTGGGCAGTCAGCAGCATGAGGGTGGCTTTCATATTGTTGGGCCACAGCTTTATTCAGGAGCTCATTAATTAATAAATGGGGCCCTTGGCAATGAATTATTGAAAGTGCAGAGAGGAAAGGGGGAAAATGCTTCTGCATTCCTTGTCCCAGTCTAAATCTCAAATACACTACACACTGGATTATTCAGCCTGCCATATCTCACAAGATTAGCAACTGTGGGAGTCTGGCTAGACAAATGACCTTGCCTTGCATTACCAGTCTTGCATTTGCTGGCTGTAGAAGGCAAAAGATGACTTCTGTCTGTGACATAAGGCCCTACCTGACATCTTGCCGAATATATATAATGATTAAAGATTTTTAATTGGGCCCTTTTGATTTGTTGATTGGGCTTATGCTTGTCAATTTGCATGGTGTCAAATTACATAAAGGTTTTATTTCTGCAGTCTTAAAATGACATGCATCTGAAACATAAGTATTCACAAACATCAGACTATTTCAAACGCGTGCCGCTTTAAAATGGTAATACTCTAACCGCCTGTACCTCAGTGAGGGCTTGGATGATGAAAGGTTATGTCGATGGGCTGACACAGCAAAACTTAGTTTTGACAGAACATTTTAAGCACTATAATTTTTCTAGTCCATATGGGAATTAATTGGGTTCTGCAACAGACCAGTACTGTTCCCATGTCGACTCCAAGGCAACGTGACCAAAAAAACATGAAAATGTCAGACTTAAGGAATGGGAACACTCTCACCTAATCACTAGGGCCTGTATGCAGGAAGGAAGTCAGCAGCATAGAAAACTAGGATATGTTCCGTGTGGACATCTAACACATGTGAAGTATGACTGATACAGAGCCACTGGTCAGCATAAGTTCAATCTTTTTCTTCTGTGAAAGACCATTATCTGTAGCACATAAAACCCTAATTACCACACTGCTATTGAGGCCCAGTGTGGGTGGGGCTACCACTGCATCCTGTCATGAGGCCCACTCACTGTGAAATTAATTCAGCTCTCAAGTCTAAAGCAATCACCTCTTTTGGCCTGCTTCTGTAGCTACTTCTCCCCCCGCAAAATAATGTCATTATAAGTATGGATTTACCATCAAGTGCAACAGCCAATGACAAAAACAGTACATATAAAGCCTGAGTGAAACTCTTAAATGTGACCTCTAGTAAAACAAAACAATTAGCTGACAAAACAGGTTATGGTGGCTGTTGATGTAGCTAATTGCGGAGAATTGCCAACCTTACTTATGCAGACTTACCACTCCATTTAGACTAAATCTTCAGCAGACTGGGAAAATCCCACCCTCTGAATCCCTACCACACAGGGTAAGAAAATTAAGGATGTCTAACTCTGCCCTGAACTCAACAGCCTGTAGCACATCACATGATAACAGTCATTACCAACTACCTTAAATGGGATCAAGTGTGAAAAGGTAATTAAATGCATGTAAATTGAAGGGGTTATCACTTGTCTCCCCTTTGGTGACTTGTGAGTTCAATCCCGATCCCAATCATAACCACTCATCCATCTCCAAGTTACCTCAGTAGCTACGTTCCGTATCGCATTCCGGTCTGTATTTTATCAACACACTGTGATTCACTACAGCACACAGAACTATTTCTAGGTCTTTAACAAGGCATCACCAGTAATTAATTCAATTGTCATATCGTAAATTTCTGACACAAAATGTTAAATCTGCCCAACTTCAAAGGTGAAGAGAAACGGAAATTTCAAGAAACAAGTGTGTCAACATAACCAAATTACCGGTATTTAACTAGCTAAGTAACTTTCCTAGGAAGCCATTTAGTCATGACCTAGTCATTAGCTAAGGACAATCTTAACTCAAATACTAGTTATCTTGCTCGACATCTGCTTATATTCGTGTCGCTAAGAGTTAACTCGTCACCTATGTCGCTAAGTAGTGTTGTAATGTTAACCTAGAATAAGTAGTTCTATAAGGGCTGCTAAATTAGTAGCCAACTAGATAGCTAAACTCAATTCAGTCAGCATTAACGTTGGTTAGGTGAATCTGAAGAATGCGATCCACAGGGCCGTATCCAACATTATCGTCTGGCTGGCTATCTTCCTAGTCAATGAAGAAGCAAAGAGGCTAGCTAAGGGTTACCTTTACCACTCCATCGATGCGAATGACAAATTCGAGCCATTGTGTATATTCTATCAGATTAGACCCTCTTCTTTGTGTTATTTCTCGGAAATAAATTTTCTCAGATGGGCGTCGCTCCGAGTGTAATGTCTCGTATTCATGTAAACCTAGGAAGTAATTAGCTAGCTAGCAAACGATTAGCCAACGCTTGCCTGCTAGCCTGTCTTTACATTGCTAGATAACTAAACTACATAGTTTGCCACCGTTCACAGGACACGTGAACAAGGTAACTCCGTATAAATTCAGATACAAAATATGAAAGAAATGTCGGTATTTTATACGTTACCATAACACAAGTAGTTTCATGCTTGCTGGGTACAGATTACAGACAGCCTGCCGTTCGCTAAATTCCTCCAAGTTAGCTAGCCAGCTACACCCCATTCGACAGCTGCCGAGCGGACCAGTCGCGTATGATGCGGTAGAAACGATGATGCTAGTTGAACACATTCTCAACAAATACGGGGAAAGCACATACTCAAAGCTAGTTCTGTATGTTGGATTAAACACGGAGAAACACAGTACATACTTAAATAGTTTATATTCACCTCAGAGTCGCGGCTTCTGGATCTTTCTCTCGCGCTCCGCTTCACCGCTAACAACAAAATGGCGTCCTTCGCAAACCAGAAGAGAGCCGCGTCATGGACCCTACCCG
The DNA here is from genome assembly GCF_013368585.1 of Megalops cyprinoides. Taxonomy (NCBI): domain Eukaryota; kingdom Metazoa; phylum Chordata; class Actinopteri; order Elopiformes; family Megalopidae; genus Megalops; species Megalops cyprinoides. Next base: position 40,819,876 of record NC_050583.1, read on the forward strand.
TCATAAAATCTCCTCCAATCATGTCACCCGCAAGGTCGAAAAACACCGTCATCCCAATCAAGAGACCTATCGGCATGCCGGGAGAAATTGTGGGCGGCAGTGGGGAAGAATGCGGTCCCAGTTTTTTTTGCCTACAAAATGAAAGACGAGTCAGACCTCAAGCGAGGTACCTCGTCCCCGCCCCAGGATCTAATATTTCCGGCCCAAGGCGGACGTGGAAAGATGCCAACAAACCACCAGCCTCAGACTGCAGCACAAATTTCACGGAGAGTCCTGCCAGATTTGTCGTTTCACTGACATCTAATTAAAGGCGAAGAAATAAAAAGGAAGCAAGGGAAATAAACCTTGCGAATATACACAACTTCATAAGTTTCTCTGGATGAGAACGTCTGCTGAATGACGAAAATGTAAATATAAACACACGTGTGACGTGAAGAACACAAGGTCAACGTATGCTAGGTAGATAATGTAATTCCTGACAATAAATATGAGCCAGTTAATGAGACACTAATTTCAGTGTCCAGCTGAAGTGTGTAGTAACTGGCTGATTAAACCGAATAACATAATGCATCTGAAATCAGACTACATAAACCGCCAAAAGCGTAGTCATGCCTGCCAAATGTCACCAGAAAGAACTTGGTTGCAGTGCATTTTAGCTTTACTATGTAAATTTGCTTGACTTTTAAGCCATTTAAGGAACATATTCAGTACTGTTCAACAGGAACTTCCATAACACTGTAAATGACAACACATGGCAAAAAGCAATATGGCTGATAGTGAAGCATTAACAGGATGTTGTCACAGTATTTGGCTTTTCACCATCTTACTCTACATAATTGTATTCCATGCTTTCATACCACTTATATGTGTCAATCTTGATGTAAGAAAACAGGGAAATGTAATTGTGATTACCCCAGGTGTCTCCTCAGCAGAACACATACAGATATTTGGATATAAGTGAAAGACAACTGATTGGACATTTGACACAAATATACATTTTTAATATAGTAGTCATGAATCAATTTGCAGTCAGACAGCAGATGAACTGTACTGAAAAGATCTTCTTGACTACTGACCACTGTTCAGTTTGCCTGTAATGTAGAACCAGTTAAATGGAGTAGGTCACAAGGAGAATTTTTGATCCTTCCATGAAAAGTGCCTGGGCAAACACTAAGAAATGTTTTGCAACAGTGTTGATGAGATGTGACAAGAACATGTGGAGTACTTTACCGCTGTATTACACTTCTTAATCTTTTCCAGATACATTACGTTTGCCTCAGTTTCAGACACCCAGTCCCCAGAAGGCATTTAATAACTTTGGACTTTACCAGACATAGCACATTTTGTGAGGAGAAGTGTTTTCACCATAAAACAGGCTAAAGTGAGAAGATTTTAATCTGGAAAATCACAATAATGTCAGGATGCTGAGATCTGAAGAGTCTAGAAGTATTACATGGGGTAATTTTCTGTCTGCTCAAGTACAACAGAGTACCTGAGTCATATTATGCTCTGGTTAAATCCAGGATTCAGTTACACCAAGGATAGTAGTTTTGGAGTCTGATATTCATTGTACTGAATTTATTGGTCAGAGGTTTAACATTTAGCAGCCACAATTTGAATTTTTACTACGCAGAGTGTGTGAAATACCTTTAGTGTTTACTGCTGAAACCTCTTTTTTCAAATCAAATTTTCTATTTAAGGTTTTGGTCAAAAAGAGTAAAAAAAACTGCCATTAACAAGGCTACAGAGACCATCTCAACAAGGTGAACAGAACTGTCTTACCTAAACCAGGGACATCACCCAGGGCTTGCAGACAGCTGTATACCACTGGTCTTCAGTCTGTCCGGTGCTGTGTAATATAATTCCATTTCAAATTCTTTATAAATTGTTCTTGGGCAGATGAGCATTAGCTAGAAGAGAGAAGCTTAGAGAAATGGTCTGCTTGATCTCTTTTAAAAGTGGGTGGGAAGTCTCATTTTGACTCATGTTCCTTTCTTTTTACACTCTGAAACAAGATGTGTGAATTTCTGACACATGTTTGTACCAGCACAGATAAACACTGATCGTTTTTACCCAGATACAATAAGTTTGCCTCAGTTTCAGGTACCCAGGAACCCAGACGGCATAGTGTCTGGTAACTTTACCTTAACATGTGTAGCCACTGAGTAGCCCATTAGTAGCCGGGTGTGTCACTGAGGAGAAAAAGGCTGCCTAGATGATGATGGTTATGCAAAATACTTTTATTTTTCCAATTACAGCCCACTCTGACAAGCACCCAGCATTTTTTGTGCTGCAGGGATGAAGCTGCCAAGGTGCAGATCAGTGCCCTGCCTGGGCTAGATCTGTGGTAGGTCAATACACAGAGTTCCTGTGGTAGGTAAATATACAGAGTTCACTTTTCAAGGGATTATACACAGTCTAACAATAGCCTATTTTTTCCAACAACAAGGATTAGGTCACCTTTGCAGAACCTAAAATTTGCACTAAGGCTACAGTTTACAGATATTAAGCAAAACATGTTACTGTTAGAATACCATATAGAATTGGAAGAGCATGAGGAGACATGTTTTCCCTTATCTTTAAAATCTGCGCTCGGAGTGTAAAGCAGAGGTGACATTTTTCTTGACTGTCTAAGGCAAACCAAGGTTCTGTGGCTAATTGTGCACCTCATATCCTCATCTGGTCATATTAAAATTGAGAAAAGTGGAGGACTTCATCATGACTTTGTTAAGACACAGCAAACTTTTCAGGCTTATCAGTGAATTGGAAATCTAAGATGACCTGAACTGAAACAAGAATGTACATAATGCAAACAATCAACAATGTTATTGCTTACTAATAGCAAAAACCAATGTACAAACAAGGTAGTGGTGGCATCACCACAGGATTCCAGTTAAAATGAACACAAACCCACATCTTCACCTTATTCGTTGTTCTTATGCAAACCTTGGTAGGTGATTGATTTGTGCAACCAAATGTCTACTTCATTTGAAATTAAAGGTAGAATCTGGGCAGAGGGATGAGATAACCCCAGGTGACACTCCAGGGGTTGTTAGCACTATACATAAGGTGACCCCTGGCAAGACTGTAGGGCAGTAACACAGAAATCTGGCAAGGGTGCATGCACTATCAACTCATGTCCTCCATGTGGATCAGTTGCAGTCAAGAAGACTTTACAGGAAGCTGAAGAAACTGCCCCCTCCAGACTCCCGGCCCAGTGCCCTGGAAGATCAGAGATGTGACCTCCAAGCAATGGTGAGGCCACGGAAGGTGATCTCTGGATTTCCTTCTTTGTCGCCTCATCTTCTGTCATAAGGTATAGGTAGGTTTCCACCTTGGCAAGTCTCAGATACTTCTTGCCCTGCCAGCACCAGTCAGAAACCTTGGGGCCCCTCAGCCAGCTCAGTCCTGTCACCATGTCTGGGGGCACTGGGGCTGATGGTTCCTAACCAGATTTAGGGTTTTGTCTTTGTCCCAGATGAACCCCCACAGCATGGCATAGAAGATCAGCTAACAACTCAACTGGGCAGGATTCCATGTCCTTCGGTGATGCTATCTGAGCTTGTTAGATAGCAGTTCCTGGGACATGGAGTCTGCTTGCTGCTTACCCTTTGGCTGGATACATCATTGGGAAAGTGTCAATAGAAGAAAAAAAAACAGAAGAAAAACCAAGATCAACTGAAGGGAGTGAAAGAAAAGAATATGTACTAGGGTCTATCAGAGGATGCTTTGTAGGTATTCTCCACCATACGTGGCATAGTGCTGGATGTTGCTACAGGAAGGTGATTGGCTAAGAAACACACAAAAGACCAGTATCCCATTGGCTGTCCCCCCAAGGAATTAGTGGATGAACAAGAAAAACTAAACATTACATGTGGTAATATGATCACCATATGCCAAAACTGGGCAGTAGTTCTTCTGACAAAGACTGGGGAGATAAGTGTCCAGCATTTCTGATTGTGTGAGGGAATGTGATGAGCAGGTTGTCCTTTGTTTTCAGACAGATGGTGCAGTACATTACACCAATTTGTCCTTGAGCTTGCAGCTACACATTGGAAAAAATTGGTGCAGCTTCAATATGGTGTCACCCAAAGGTAAATAGTTGTAGTTGCCATGGTTACTTTTATTTGCTTTGATTCCCCTACATGTTGTAAACGGCCAATCTTGGCTAGTGGCTGAAAAGACCCTCGTATTCTGTAAACTGACGTCAGGGCTTGCTTCACATGTGGCAGCATGATCCCATATACACAGCAATGCTCAGAATTAAGAAATTATTATTATGTATGTGGAAACAGAAAAAATATTTTACTTTCACATAAAATATCAAATATTAAATAATATTTTATTATTATATCCACAAACTCTGACACAGGTACATGTACACAACCATCAATGTCCACCATCTGGCAGAGACAACTCCATTCACAGGTGCAGAACTGGTTCCCCAAAGAGCACTGGAGGTGAGCCTTAATACTGGCCCACTGAGGAGTCCTTGATCAATAGGGAGGAGCTGCAGTTGCTGCTCTGTCTGTGAGTGGGGCAGGTGCTGTCCATGGTTCTGGAGCAGCCCTCCTGAAGTCCAGAGGTGACAACAGCCAGCGTTTCCCAGACATGGGGAACGCTTTCCCTGCCCTCATGCCACCGATCTTGGAATCACACCCCCTGCCCCTTAGCTCTTCCCTCAGTGACACACCTGCGTGTTACTCATTCGAAAGTAATCACTTTTTAAAGGGGAATTTAAGTGTCGTCACTTACTACTCAACTGGTTATTCCACATATTTCATATATGGTATCACTGACTGATTATTCATTCATTCAGTGCCATATATCCCACCTAAAGCCAATAAAGACTCATATTACACAGTTATAAATCCTAATCAGTCTAATCAGTCTAGTCAGAAGTTATTAGATATCAGTACAAATAAAGTCTGGGATGAGCTGGAACAGTGAAATAGCCTGGAGATTGCATGGAGGCCAGTTCGCAGGGACACAACCAGGGTATGGACCAGTAGCTGTGTGGGGAAATGGTGAGAAACTAGCAGACTTGTTTCATCCTTTATCACAAAGAAGAAGCAGATGGGAGTGAGAATTATAGTGCTTTGGGATGAAATTAAGTGTACTGGAACATTTTTTGTGGCACGGTGGTCAAGGTGGTGCTATACAGGGAAATGGTGATATCCAGGGTCGGCAATGTCTCATCTGGGAGGCATAGCATGACTGACTTGGAGAGGTCCAGCTTCAGTTGTATTCATCCTAGGATGATATGCCTGCATGGAACAATGTCAATCTTGAAGAGACTTATTTAACAGAAGAAAAAAATAAAAGAGAGATTGAGCATAGACTGCAGAACATTGACATGACAAATTATGAGTGGTTCCAGTGATTTTGTTTTGCGTGAAGTACAGCAGAGAAGAGTGCGTCTTCTGCTACACACATTGTAAGAGGTTAGGAGGAGGGGCCTACCAGGCAGAAGGTCAATTGCTTTCACCATCTGTTTTAATGTCTAATATTGCTTGTGGGGTAGGATGTTGATTGACATTAAGGTGAAGCTATATTTCAAGTCAAAATATACTTTCATGTATCTAGTTAATATGGTTGAGCGCCTATTTTTATTTAGTCTAGACTAAAATGACATTCCAGTTTGCTTTTCATTTCCCTGTAATTAAGGTACTGTCCACTAGATGACGCTATATCCGTGTTGGACAAACTTTTGCCAAGCTGTCTCAGCTGTAGATATTCAGCCACATATCCTATCAGGTAAGGAGAGCTCAGACCTGTTCTGCTTCTGTATTACCTTGCGTTCCTTTACCAAGCCCATGGAGGTGATGACCCATCTCCTTTTTTTCTAATGTTTTGTTGCTGCTTGATGTGAAGGTCCTGTTAAATAAGGATAAATAAAATATTAGGCATATTTTAGTGATATTATTGACATTAACTGAATGTTCATCAAACATCAATTATTGCAGTAACCATTTCTTGTTGAGGAGTTCCTATCCCAAGTGGTGTGTGATGTTTACTTTAGGACAGGTACTCCAATCAGTTTTAATAATGTTTTAGTAATGTACATTTCTTTATTATTCTTGGTTGTTTATTTAGTCTGCTTCTACATGCTTTTATCCAAAACGCCTTATAGGGTCATCATGAAAAGACACATTAATAGCACATCACAGGACCAACAAGAACAGAGCTAGAGAATATCCAGTAATACAGTGATTAAGCATTATTAATGCTACATTATATGTGAAGAGAATAAATCATCTTTACATTTATCTCACACTTTTACACAATTTTACACCAGCTGTGCTGATGCATTTCCACTTATGCACCCTAAAAACACATGAAAACACATATCTCTGCAATACAATGGTGATATCATGTAGTCTACAGATTTTTTTAACAGAAGGCTCAAAATCAGGCCTCCAGTTCCACAATGACACAACCCTGCCACCCTCAACAGACTGCAATGTACCAAGCAGTAGCAAGTGGTTACATCTCAAACTCAAACTTCACAGTAACCAGAGAGAAGCAAACCAATCAAACAACTTAGCTGAAAGGTTCAAATGATACATCCATATCCTTCCATAACAAAAGCCACCCACTCTGCAATATTGTAATTTGTGTTCAGACACACCATCATTATACCAGTCTTCCCAATACTGAATGTGAAATCCAGAAGGAAAAGACAGCTGCAGTGTAATCCCACAACATTCCCATGTCTGGGCGGACACTCCACCAGGAGAGAAGTGGGCTGCTTCCTCTTGCTTGTAATGTCCAGGCTGCAACAGAAGGTTGAAGCTCTGAGGTCACAGAGCTTTTAGCGTCTATCAGCCCTAAATAGACACAACCATTGGCCCTATGTGATGACAGATAAATGACTGTTAATTACAAAAAGGAAAAGGGGGGGGGGGGGGTATCCACAAATACTCTCTTCGATTTAAATCAGAACCCCACCTTGGGTGAATCTCTAAATGAATAAATACTCCAGAGTGGGTGCCAGAACTCAGCTGGCTAACATTGAACTTACGTCAACCTGGGGTGATGTATGTCTGTGAAAAGTGTAAATAATATACCCTCTCCATACAAATAAGCAAACACATAGCACTTTGTATGATGAGATTCCCCTGGCTTTCTTCATTGAAAATTTGCATGTTGGTGTTGGTACTCTTTACAATATTTATGCTGTACAATAAGTAGTAGTGTGCAATAACAATGATGACATTTTTGTTGATGACTGAAAGCTGCACTCTCCAGCCAAAAGAGCATTTTCAAAATTCAGAGCTTTCAAATCTTCATTGTGAAATGGAAGTGAAAGAAAAACTGTAATTCACATTTGTTTATTTTAATGTGTCTGTGCTGTAGTGCTGCTAACAGCAGCATGTTTAATTACAATATTTACATGACAAAATATTTATGAAATCACTGTCATTGCAGTTTTGTGTCTGCTGTTGTAGGTGAAACATCCTTGTGTAATTTTAATTCACTGAGTAACTACAAATGTAAACAAACACCGGGCAGATGAACCACCTGTACGTTTGCCACAGGTAGATTTACCTGTCTTATGCCCCCAGTGGGAGCGGTTCGTTAGGGGGTGGGGCACTTAAGCTGAGCTGGCCAATGAAAGTACTGCGCGATCCCCAGAGGCCATGCCCCTCTCGGGACCGCGCCTGCCCTGGGGTGAAATGGACGCAGGCCCCTTTAAGAGGTGAGCTGACTGCTCAGCAGGGACTTCTCAGCGGAGAAACAGCGAGATGAAGAGCAGCGCTTATCCGGCATCATGTGCCCCAGGCTCCCGAGGACTGCCTGCGTGCTGCGACTCATTGCCCTCTGCATACTCCTGTCACAAACGTCAGCCTATTTCGGGTCAGCTCCCTTTTTAATTTTTCCTTTTTATTCCATGCATCTATTCTTTGAGTGTAATTTCCTCAAGATAGTGACCCTTTTCTTAATAGTAATGTGCCGGTTAGTGTTATATTTGATTTGCTGCATTTTAAAATTTAGAGCGCATGGACATTACCATTACACCATGTATACTTAAAATGACCGTTTGCAGAGAGGAAGATGATGATTTGCAATTTGTTGTAGTAATCCGAGTTTTCCCAGTTTTGCTACAGACGTTCTATGTCGCTGTCTTTTAAACTCATGAACTCATGTTATTTTAGACGAAACAGTACCGAACGGTAAGTCAGCCGCTTGTTTCACCTTACTATGACTTTTTTCCCTCGTGATTCCGCACTGGCAGTTTTTATATCAATGAAAAGAGTGAAGCGTCGCCAGAATCAGCAAGCAGTGGTTGTACGCTTTGATTACAGATTTGGTTTTATGAATGAAATATTATGCGCCACAACTAGGCTAATAATTATAAAACAATAATATTAACAATAAAACACATTGGATTAACACATTACTGTCACGCGCCAAAAACTATGTTATTACTAAGGTAAATTGCACTTATAAATCGTAGCCTACTTTTGTGACTTGGTACTTGTGAGTGTGTTTAGGCATGTATGTTTATTAATCCTTATAGTTATCACAGCACTGTGTATGTTAGGCATGTTCGGACGCGGTCAGCTGTGGCCTGTATGTACCATATTTCAGGCAACTTTATTAAATGTACTTTGTTCTCTTTCCGCATCGCTATGAATAAGGGCGTCTGCTAAATGACAGAATGTAATGTTAACGTAATCTACGGCATTATTTCCATCCCATATTAAAATCATGATTGCATTAAGAGCAACTTTATTCGTTCATTTTTATGAAGATGCGCGCTTGTTGGACAGTTTTAACCAATATTAATTTATCTGTTTTCTGAGTATTATGTCTCTTGTTCTACTGAAGTCCATTAGGTAATTTCTTGCTTTGTTTTATTATGAAAAGGTCATAATTGTTTCCAAATGCTCTGAGAATTTAAAGATTTAAGCCCACCCGTAAATGTTTGTTAATCGTCGATACTGATCTGTTTTAAGGGAATAGTCGTGACTGAGTTGGACGGCAATTACAAAAGTACCGCTGAAAACCCACTTTCTATAATTCGTTGAATTATTAATTGAAAATAGTCCACGGACTCGATATGCCCATGCCCAGGGTAGGTGTCATCCCCTGAGTTCCCACAGCTGTTTCCCGTCACCGGCTAATCTGGCACAATTTTTCTATGGACTGTTTCCATATCAGGGCCAGATTCGCACAGTGTGTAACTTCAAGGCAATCAATGTTTACACTTCGGTCGCGCATAAAACCTACGAACAATTCCATGTGGAGGAATTCTCTTTGTTATTGCATTTACTTAATGAAAAACGGAATTCCTTCTTCCCGATTTCTGTAATTACGCAAAGGGATCGAAAGGGGCCGTGTCGGCGAGATACACCACATGGTTTCCATATGTAGGCCTACAGGACAATAAACAAACTGAAAAACGTTCATTTAAAACCAACAATAGTTACAACAATAATATTAATAGGGCCACGTTTCATTTTTTAAAGGTGATACTTTTATTTTTAATAAAATATAAAAACAATATAATGTTAAAATATGAATATTATTAAGCTTGTATTGCCACCCGTCGTGCATTACGTTTCATTCTTTGCTTTAATTAAATTAATTCAATTTAATTTATTGTCATTAATTAACTTTAATTTTTATCCTACAATTATGATTTCCACCATCATGAGTCAAAATTTGAAAAATAGTAGGCTAAAAAAATGTTCAGTGTGCAGATTCACTTAACCTCTATTCAGATATGATTAATTGAAAAGCGTGGAATTTATCAACGATACATTAATAATGCTAGACAGAACTTAGAACGAATTCAGGGGGGAAATAATTAATATGGCATGCTGTTTTATCTATTTTATTTGCATCGTGGGTCATCCGTATCAATCTTTTATGAGGAAATTAATATTAATAATATTAATAATTATTTGACTATATTAATTCTCGCAAAATCATGGCATAGCTATATTCGAAGAGGAGAATCACTGGACTGACAACATATAAAGTGTCTGTCAGGTCTGCAGTCTTTCATTTAACACTCCTTCTCTTTTCTTACGCCCGTAAGGTTGACAGGTAGGGAGCCACTGGTGTTTTTACCTGCACCGCTATCAAACGAGGCTCCTTCGGGTAAAGCTCACCTCAAGCAATGTGAGCAGCTGACCCTGACCCGCCGACAGAAGCGCCTTTGCCGCCGAGAGCCGGGCCTGGCCGAAACCTTGCGGGAGTCTGTACGCCTCAGCCTCCTGGAGTGTCGGTACCAGTTTCGAAACGAGCGATGGAACTGTAGCCTGGACGGTCGAGGCAGTCTGTTAAAGCGAGGTGAGAGAAATCAGCTGGGGATCTGCTTGAAGGCTGCGTTAGAAAAAGTAACCATGGTAAAATAATTGATACCAACTGAAAATGGCTAAGGCCTGAAATGTAGTTTTCGCAATGATACAGCGCGAATTACATAGTTTACGTTTCTACATGACAATTTTATACAGCTGCACAGTTACTAAAAATCAGATTAGTTAGTCTACCTTTCTTAAGAGATCATCGACAGTGCCTCATTTGGGAACAGAAGTGTGCCAGTTTTGAGTTGCGTCCCTTAACCACTTTTCCGCACTACCGCATAACAAGCTTGAGGAAATGAAATAACACGGCGCATTGCTTGTGTAGTACAGAGACAAGGCACGAACGAAATTTGAAAACCGTTTTAAATAGGTACAGTGAAGCAATGGATGACTGGGCATGGAAATATTCCATTACTTGGAAAAAATATTTTTTATCCATGCAGTTCCTGCATTTAACTTAAAGACAGGGTTAAGCATTTCGTAGGCTATAACTATGATGGTGGCGCAAATTAATGAAGATTGTCAAGGTACAACAAAGCAGAATGTATTCAAATGTTAGCAAGAGCAGAAAGGCAGATACACAGTTGGGAAGTACAGCATCACCGGGCCAACGGGTAAGTAATAATAAGGGATTTGAAAACCATGGTTTCTGCGCGGGACTGTGAGGGTATTTTTAGCAAGGAAAAGCGCCCAGTTCCCAGAGGAAAAGGGCGGTGAGATTACTCGCTTTCATCTGGGAAAAATCTCTTCCTAGTCAAAATAATAATTAATTGGATCAAAATACACCATAGTGATTGCTTTGGGCTAAGCAAACAGCAACTAGAGTCGGCGTTGAAGATCTGAGGAAGATTAATCGCGAGGCATCATGACAAAATTCAATATTCAAGTACGGATACTAATTCCAGAAACACCTCTGTTTTCCAAAGCGTAATCTGAACTACATGTTATGAGTATCGCATTCCTTTAAGATGCTTCAGTGTAAGAATTAGCAAATCGTGTTGATTGTTAAGGAGCTATCCCTAAATGCCTATTATATTAATTATATTATATTATATTTGTATTGTGCCATCACTGTGTATATAAATGGATTTATAAAATGGGAATGTTGCAATATGAAATGCAATTTACTGCTTTGAAAGCAAGCACACATACACACACATCTTTCTCAGGGTTCAAGGAGACTGCGTTTCTGCTGGCGGTGTCATCCGCAGCTCTGACCCACGCGCTGGCGAAAGCTTGCAGCTCTGGCCGGATGGAACGTTGCACGTGTGACGATTCACCGGACTTGCAGCACCGTGAGGCTTGGCAGTGGGGCATCTGTGGTGACAACCTCAAGTACAGCACAAAGTTCCTCAAGAATTTCTTGGGGCAGAAGCGTGTCAGCAAGGACTTGAGAGCACAGATTGACTTGCACAACATCAACGTGGGAGTTCGGGTGAGTGTGCTTGAAAAGTAACGTTAAAAATTGCAAAGTAAGGCCACACAAAATGCATTACAGTTCTTTACAAACAATTTTCATTTTCTTTTTTATGCATTGAAGCGTGTTGATCTGGGGTGCTCTCGTACTTAAGCTATTTGCATTTTAGCTTTTTGAGTTCTGTGACACACCTTAAGGCTGCACATGGAGAACATGTAAAACATACTACATCAAGGCGACATGTCTGAGCTGTGTGAGGTGTTTCAGCACTTGCAAGACAAGCACCTATAACAAAGCCATTTGGCACTGCAGGACCCAATCTAATTAGAATAGTCACCGCTTATTACCATAGCATGCATGACTGTTAACTGGAGCCCCACATGTGGGACAGTGCAGAGCTCCGCCAAGGCATGCGCTACCGTGTTCCGCTCAGAGAGGAGCAGTTAATGGGGCCAGGATGCTCCCCCACACCCTCCCTCCAGACCTCCAGATAAAGAGGCAGTGTTGTGAGTGTGGCTGTGAGGCCGGGAGACACCCAACAGAGCCAGGTGTTCCCAGGCATGATAAAGCTTGCTGCGCGAGCCTCTGAAAATTAAAGGGCTCCCGTCAGAGCTGCCAGCAATTATAACTGTAGCCTTCTAATATATGAGCGCACATTTTTTCCACATACTGTATACTGAGCTATATTTTCTTAATAAATCCACATCGGTTAAACAAACCATCTAATGAGAAATGAGCAGCCCACTATACACCCCACCTTTGTTGTTGTACCCACCTAACATCTTGCAAAGCTTTAAGTTCCAGTTCACAGCTCAGCCCTTTGGCAGTTCCTCCCATGGTAAAGTGAAGAAATACCCAGTGGGTGATAACTCTGTGTACATCCAGAAAAAAAAGCAAAACAAAACAGAAAAGAACCAAAAACAAACAGAAATTCTTATCTTTCATGGACTCCTGCTATCAGGTCAGATAACAGCAAGTCTTCAGGTAAGAAGCCCGCACTCGTTACCAACAGAAACAAGATGGCGGGTGGCTGCCTGTGTAGCTGGTCATTACCTCGCTAATGTTCTGAGTGTGAGCAGAGCCTGGGGGCTCATACCTGTGCAGGGTGGAATGCGACTGACCTCTTCACACACACCCCCACTGCCTCAGGCTGTTCCTGCCCCTGTGCCATTAGAACGACCCCTCTGCCACATGACCAACCCCAGGCCACCCTGGCTGGCGCTCTTTCTAGCTGACCGCTCCATCACTATTTCTCCCAGCACAGTGAACCCTTAATCATCGTGGCCAAACTTTGAGAAGGCACCCCCTCAGTACTTGTGATAATATTTCCCTTCTTTGCATTCCATCACAGTCTGTGGGGACATCTGTAAGCACAGTACTATCCCGTGTCCTGAGCTACAATAGAGAAAGGCAGTTTTAACACACTGAAAACACACTGAGTGTGCAGTCTGTCATAGTTCATCTGCCTTAAGGTAGATGCACTATTTCTTGTTGGTCCCTACTCATGTGTCATCTTTGAGAACTGAACTGAGTGGGGTATTTGGTTTGCATTGCTTGGTTGCAGGTAACCTGCTATGGCTAACTTCGCAAAGAAGGGAGGAAAATGGCAAATAAATCAGATGAATGAAGCTGATAGCCCTCTCTCTCGCTCTTAGGCGGTGAAGAGCGGATTGAAGACCACCTGTAAGTGCCATGGCGTGTCAGGCTCCTGCGCGGTGCGGACTTGCTGGAAGCAGCTCTCCCCCTTCCACGACACGGGCCGGCTCCTCAAGTTCCGCTACGACTCCGCAGTGCGTGTGCTGAGCGTCACCAACGCCGCCACGGGGGAGGCAGAGCTGGCGGGGCCACGACGCCACGGCAACGGTCACGGCCACAGCCCTCGGCCCACCGACCTGGTCTACCTGGAGGATTCGCCCAGCTTCTGCAGGCCCTCGCGCTATTCCCCTGGGACGGCGGGACGCCCCTGTGCCAAAGACACCAGCTGTCAGAGCCTGTGCTGCGGGCGTGGCTACAACACCGCCCTGCGGCACACCACCCTCTCATGCCACTGCCAGGTACGCTGGTGCTGCCATGTGGAGTGCCAGACCTGCCTGAGAGAGGAGGAAGTGTACACATGCAAAAAACACTGAGATGAGAGGTGTGGAGGGGGGGGTATTGGACTGAAGAAGAGGGAAAAAGGGGAAATAACAGAGAAAGGGAACAGTTGACTGTGTACATTGCAGTGGAAGAGGTAAAGGAACTCACCTGTGTGTTGGCCTAGGGAGACATCTGGATGGCAGGGTTGAGAATCCATTGGGAAAATGTACAGAGAGAGAAAGACAGGTAAAGCTGTGGCATTCAGGACTTTCTTGTAAGAGCATAAATTTCTGTTTTCTTCAACCAAAATGGCTGGAAAGTCCAGACAAGCCTCCCCCTTATCTATGCTTCATCAGGACTCCAGAGGACCAAGGACTCCCCAGTTAATACTGCAGGACTCTGGGTAGGAAGGGATACAGTGTCCACCATGTTCACCCATAAGTTGGGGATACAGTTCTCTCCCAGAAATGACAGCTGGATGAGGATCGCACAGTACAACCGTGCTGCTGACCACTTACAGCATTTATTGAGGTGTTGTCTGGGGGTGAGCAGGCTGGTTACTGTCAATATTGTCAGCCCTTCAGTCACTGTAGGAACTGTACAGTGACAGGGATGGTATTTTAGAAGAGGATCCCGACAATGACTGCAAAGTTCATGAAACAGACTTCGGAGGCTTAATAGACTTGACTGTGAGAAGTCAAAGATGCAGTCCTCCAGCCATGATCATCTGATTGAAAGGAGAGGGTCACAGTGCCACAGGTTGTCTCCCTGTCTATTGGCAGTTCTTCCCCAGGAGTGCTCCCTGTCCAGAGACTATATCACTGCTACATGCCTCATATTAGCCCATTCATATATTCGATTATCAGAACCAGATCCAGGCAAAGCAAAAACCACCAAGCATGAACTGAGGAGTTGGCAGGGTGCCCATTTGTGCTTCCATTGCATTCCTTTTAATATTGCCGCTGTTGCTGCCCACTATGAGGCCTAGCCAATCAGGGCAGTTTAAGAGGTGTAAGGATATTTCTTTAACAAGATGGCAGATACTTTACTGCCACAAAAAGGTAAAGTTATTTTCAGAGAAATGTTCACTTTCTTGACATTAACAGTATGAAGTATTTATCTTTGATCTGTTCTGAAGTTAGCCATCTAAAATATAAGTTATGCTTGTATCTCACTGGAATCATAAAGTAGCCATTTGCTGTTGTTTACTAGAGACATTAGTAAAAGGCATCCCATCTAGTCCCCTCTCTCAGTGTATAAACTGTCTCTGCTTGCCCAAGCACTGAGGTAATTGCTTTTGCTGTTCAGACTAATTTGAACATTGGCTAAGCATTTGTTTTTTTATAGTTTTTTTTTCTTTTGGTAATATACCAGCAGAGCAACATGGTATTGTACTCTGACAGTTCTGAACATGGCCCCTGTTTCTTGTCACCTAGTACCAGCCTTGTCATGGAGTTGAGCTATCAGAGTTCTACAATTCTCTTATCTCTAGAAAAGACAGTGGAAAAGCACCTGGAACCAGAACTGAACAGCCCTGCCTGGTTCCAGTCCTGAAAAAGGTTGTGTTGGTTAGCTTGTCTGTTTACTGCTTTATGTTTGTCTGTAACTTCTTTGAGGGAAAAATACCACTAGGGTTTAATGAAATCCAGTGGGCCTGTCTGTCTGTCTGCCTGTTGTGACAAAAGGCGAGTGAGTCCTATTGTAAATAGTGGAATAAGAAGCACTTAATAACTCTGTACTTCATTTACTTTCATTCAATGAAAAGAAGATGGACTCTGATAATGAACTTTCCCAAAGCATGCTGTTGTGTGTTTTAGTAGACCACTGCTATGTCCCATATCCTACTGTATGTCCTACTACATAAAGAATGTGAGTACTGAGATCAATTGCTGATATTAGGCTTTTATGAGGAAACATGAATACTATCACTTGTCAGAACATACATTTACATTGTAAGTGAAGATGCCCTCTGGTTTGAGCTACACAAGTTTTGGTTTCTGGCAACATCATTATTCCTATGTGGTGTTTAACTTTGAATGCTCCAGATACAGCTCATCCAAGCTGTACATGATGATATTGGTTGTTTGACACAGTACATCTTGTGTGCCTTATATAATCAAATTTCATCCTTACATGCTTTTTTTCCTCATGGTTATGTACAAATGAAAAATGAACTGCCATTTTAATCAACAACTAGGGATGACCTAACTTGATTTGAGGTGTGTCTTATGCTAAAAAGGGAAACACACTGCAAAACCAAAAAACTGTGTCCATGCAAAATAACATTCAAGGGATTGTGCAAGGTTTCCAATTGCTCTGAGATAAAGTAAAAAATCAACCCTGACTACTTCCTGGTATACAACAATGTTTGTGTTCACAAGGACTCTGAAATCAAGGGCTTTGAGTGTACTCACATGCAAATCCTAACTTTTTACTCCCCTTAAGCATCTAATTTAAGCTCCCTTTTGTACATTCATCTGACTTTGAAATGGTTCATTCCTTGGCATGTTTTTTTTCTCATTAACAATTAGTGAAAATTGCAGCGTTTATCCCCCAGACCTCTTTGCTTCTTGGTGATTGAGGGTGAAATGTTCATGCAGTGTCCCAGCATGATTTTGTCACGTATCTGTTTGTTAATCTCTTAGTGACTGTTTTTGTTTGTTCAAACTCTTTGCAGTGTCACCATGTGCCCAAGGGTGGAATGGTTTTCCCCTCTCCCGAGTGCTTTCGGGACTGGCAAAGACTACATAAGAGCTGGATTTCAATCTCATTTTGAGCAGTTTAGAGGGACAGTTAAGGCACTTTGGGGCTCAGCTGATCAATCTCCATCCCTCCAAAGATAAAGCCCCCCTCTTGCCGAAAGCCTGGATGTTATTAGAGGAATATTACATATTCGTTCTGTGTCAGACATCTGTTTTCGCTGGCGCCTGATCAGGGTAATCACAGACAGGGTCCTTGATGCGGGGAGAGGAAATTCCCCTGAGCTGCAAGGCACTGTAGTGAAATTGGCTTCATTGATCAAACCCCAACCCTTCAAGTTCATTGCAATTTGGCCTCAAACAGGTAAGCCACCACAGTTCACTAGGGGATCTTTTTCTCTACGAGAGACAGCGAGGCTGTGCCCTCCATACTCTTCAGTCCCAATGGTTTTTTGATGTAGAGGCGAACACTTTGGTGTTTCTCCAGTCTGCATTGCTTAATGGCTCAGTATGAGGTGCACCACTCAGAATCCAACCCAGTACCTCCTTTGTTTATAAAGGTATACACTTATATTCAAGTTAAGGTGGTAGTAGTAACTTTTACTCACTCCATTGTTCAAGTCATGTTTATTTTAGCAGTGTATTCATATGACACCTGTGTGTGTCATGGAGAAAACTACAGAAATTCCACATAAATAGCTGTTTTTATTATAGAACAGCAATATTTATAAATGATCTAATAATGAATGCTGCCTGTCCTCAACGACTGTCTTTCTAACCAGTGTTAAATTATTGTTAAGCTTAAACTGTATCCACATTATACTTGATAACATCACTTCCAACTTAACTTGCATTTTGAGTACTGTATAATGATTGCTATTACAAAAAATAATTTTGCTTTTAGATTTTGTTCATTTGCATGGCTGTTTGCTGGTAATTTCATCATCCAGGATATGGTTTGATCATGTTTTCTTCATCAATATATGGATGCCTTGTCAAAAATGTGGAGAACTAAACTTAATCACACCACTGATCTTGATTGTGTTGTGATCACAACATGTTAACATAATGCAGATTGACTGTAGATGGACACATGTATGTGTAAATAGAAAAACACTCCCATCTGCAGCCCAGCCTAAGTTAATATGTGTTATATTCTGTCATGCTGTCCCAAGAAAACAGCTCAAAGTTCACACTGCAGCTCAAGGCGTCTGTACCAAGGGAAATCACTCCAATTTGAAAGGTTATGTTTCTACCTCACTTGTATAGCCTGTAAGCAATTCAACACAGAACTGATTTGTCTCCTAAATTCAACAGGTCACTTCACAACCAGTGTTCCTCAGATGGGTTATTCACTATATATACTTGCGGTCAAAAGATAGGACACACGTCATTAAGATAATGGGAAACATGTATTCAGAGACATTTTGATCTGATGACATATGCTTAAATGCTTTAAATGTGTTTCTTAGACAAATATAAACAGTGAAATTGATGCCTATGTATGTATTTCTTTCCAAAAAACATTTAAATTAAAAAATATTTTGGCTAAAATCTAAAATATAAGATAGTTTTCATTTGTTTAGCACTTTTTTGGTAACTGCATAATTCCATTTGTATTCATAGTTTTGATGTTTTTACTATTATTCTAAAATGTGTAAAATAGTAAAAATAAAGAAAGAAAGGCATGTCCAAACTTTTGTTACATGTTGCTCTCTGCTTCTCAATAGCAGAATAACATTAACAAGTGAAAAGTTGGCTAAACTGGCCAAACCTTTGACTGGCACTGTGTATATATAATAATAATTGAATACTTGCTCCATATAGGTTATATCTATGTTGTTTGGATATACATATTTATGACACAGGAGGGGGAGGGGAGGTGTGTTGATTTAAGTATCTCTTGGACACCCTGTACAGACTACTACAGTGGGAGGGTAAAAAGTCAAATGCACAGAGGGGTCTTCACTTCCCATTCAGTACCAGGCCCCTTTCTCCCAGCTCCTCAGTCTCTCACTTCCTATCACCTATCCCTCTGTCCCAGGACCCCCCCAGCCTCTACCGCCCACCCCCCTTCCGGCCGTGGCCCTCCTTCTTTAAGCATGAGTGGCCAGCGAAGGCATCGCGGAGCCTCCGGCCTTTCCCATGACACTTTAATCCAGGCGGGGCTGGCTGTGCCGGGAGGCTGGGTGAGGGTACCAGCTGAGGAGGATTACTGCCACTCTCCCCTCCTCACGCTGCCCTGAGCACAGAGAGACAGTGCCGCTGTTAACTCCTTCACCCCTGGCAGACCCCTCCGCACTGCCACGGGGGGTCTGGTGGCGCCCCTAAGCAGAGGGAGGCTGAGATGGAGGGCCTGTCCTAGCTGTGGCGGGGGTTTGACTAACAGAAATGAAAGAAAAGTGGGCTCTGAGAGGGCACAGGAAATAATCATGTCTCCTCTCTGTAGTGCTACCTTCTCCCTGATTCCTCCAACCACATTTCATTGAACACATACGGGACATACCTAATGGTCATGCAAAGGGGTTAAATAAAAACTCCCTGCTCGTTAAGAATACTGCATTTGGTTGGTGGTGACAGTCGTCTTGAAGTAGGTACTTCTAGCGTTGTAATTCGGCACTTGTCAGTTTGGAAAGACAACCCTGTCTGTCTCTCGTCTTTGCCCTCTCTTCCCCTGCTGCCGAACCCACAGGCGCACCTGCACTGCGCTCATCACACAAACACCCGTTTCTCGCTAATTGATTTCTAATCATCTAGCCCATGCTTCCTTTCATCTGTAAAAGGAAGGGACTTTGGTCCCCAGGCTTGCCCACCGCACAACAGCGCTCGTACCACTGCTGCAGGTGTTTCATCCCGGGCAAACCCATTAGGTCCTACTCCTCGGCAACAACTGCACCCACACACGCACGCACACAAACACACACACACACACACGCACACACATACACAATGGGGAGCCGTATATGGCGTGTGGCTGCGTGGCTCTGCAGTCTTGACCCTCTCTGTAATCAGCGCTATCCCTCTTCACCCCCCACCCCCTTCATCCCCAATACCATGATGACTGACAAGCACTGAAGGGGGCTGTACACAGGAGATAGCTTGGACAATAATATGGACAACAATATAGCTCCACTGTAAACATCCTGTGCAGCTCTGAATGCTGGGACATGACGTGGAGCAAATATAGAACAGCGGGATGACACATTGCTTCACATACAGTGCCTGCAGGTGCTGAATGGAAATACCCGCTGAGGTGAAAATAAGGTCTGTGGTAATTAAATAAAAGTGAAGGAAGGCGCAGCAGAAGAATAGACACGACGGAGGAAGGCAGAAGCACTGCAATCACTGGTGGGGTAATTTGAGGCCGGGGCAGGTCAGGAGCCTTTCCTTACCATTCACCCAAATGACAAAAGGAGCGTCACCCTCTGCCTCGAAGACTCCCCCCCGATCCCCTTCCGACGACTCGCACAGCTGGAGGGGGTGAAGATGCATCATGAATCACAGAGCCCCCTCATTATTCATGTCTGTGAAGAGTGTGAGTCACCTCATTATTCCATCACAGAGGGTGTAATTATCAAAACGTTTTCACAGATAATACTACCACTAATTGCTGCTCATTTACATTTGTCTGGCACATATTATCCACGATTGCTCTTGCCAAGCGAAAGACATTTTCTTTGCAAAATTAATTCTTCACTTGTCATGGACACAACAAATAGTCTGTTCATCTGGGATTCCTCTATTTCTGGTAATTAATATCAGCACTGCTCCTGCTGTGATGGTGCCGGCAGCGGACCTGTGCAGCGAGCCTGTGACCCTGCTGACACATCCCCATACACTGTCCCATTCCCCTTGGGGCACGGGCTGTCCAAGTGGACAGAGGTGAAGTAGCCGCTGCGAGACTGTGTGTCAGTCTGGATTATGGCCGGCTCCAAACCCTTCGCCCAAATCCCCACAAGCATGAGGATTAACACCCACTTGCGTTATTGGAATTCGGAGGGGGTTCCGGAGTGGCCTGGGAGGACCGGGCACGGGGATGGCTCCGGTGGTCAGAACCGCAGTGCCTCGGCGCCCCCCCACTTCCTCAGCCCTGGTCCGTACCACACATGCTCCCACGCTGGTGGCCTTCTGGCTCTCTCTAAGGGGTTGGCGCTCAGCACCCAGCCCAAAACTGAAACGGAACTGGAAGCGTGAAGGCGGAAGTGATCCAAGACAACTCGCTGATGTTGAACACCCATGGGAGGTTTCATTTCAAGGAGGGTCTGCCAGTGTCTGCAGCCAATGTCCACTAGTTTCGCGCACACACACACACACACACTTACAAACCCTGAGAGGGGAGTAACGTAAAGAGTTCTTCTGCCTGACAGAGAGAGGAAGGTGATGTACCAAATGGAAAAAGTGGGTGCCCAGACGTTTTGCTACACAGGGAGTGGATGTAGTTTCGATAGAGAGTAAAGAGGAGAGGTCATCTCGCTGGGAAAGATGGAAAGGAGAGGTCTTTTCTCCTTGACAGTGGGTGAAGAGGAAAGGGGAGAGAGTTGAGGACCTCTCTCTGAGTGGAAGGGGTAGGAGGGGGGGTGATAGGGCCCCAGGGCCAGGTCGAGTTCCCTTCCACGGCTGCTGCCACTGCTGTTGTTTTAAATGAAGTCTTAAAGCCTTCATTTCCCTGCTGCCCTCTGTGAACAGAGGGTCCTGAGGAGTTTGCGGCTGTTTCTCACGCACAGCCCCGGCCAGGAGGTGTGTGTCTATGCAGGGGTGAGGAATCTATGAGAGAGCTGCGGGGGGGTGTGTCCATGTGCGTGCAGGGGCCAGATGATAATGGTGAATCTCAAACCCAGTCTCAGACTTCACCTGGCCAATAGACAAGTTTCAGAAGGAGACCAAGGAGAGCTGGGTGGCAGATGGGTGCTGTGCGTGCCACTGTAGTCAGCTGCTCTCAGAGAGGAAGATTAATAATGCTGTAACCCAACTCCAGGGGAGGGGTCGGGGCAAGGATACAGAGACAACCCTCCCTTACAGAGGAGGCTGTTCTAGTCGATGACTGGACTTGATAGCCATCCGGGTTCAAGAGCAGGCAAAATGGAGGCATTTCCAGCCCACAGTCAACATTGTGCTGCACGATCATGCGTATGCAATCAACCATTCTCTGAGGGCATTCAGGGGTAAAATACCACATAAGTGTGACTGTGCCCAATGTACCGTCAACAGAAACTGTCTCCGATACCGAGACAATGTTGAGGGCGTACCGTTCAGGTGTGCATATTTTTTTTAAATTTTTTTTTGTCCTCCCCTCCACCTCCTTCCCAGCTCCTTTTCTGCACCGCATTCCAAGCTACAGTCTATAACTCACTGTGCTTCCCGGCGCTAGTCAAGCGCTTCCTGTCACATCATACAATTATCAAGATGGACGGGCGCTCTGCAGCAGCTCCAATAAATCACCCGCGGCTCTGCCCAGACCACTCCCGACCTGTCACTCTTATGGGGAGCCCTGCAGGGACACATTCTTGTATCTCGGCGCTGGCTTCACAACTGTGTGTATGTGAGCGTGTGTGTGCGTGTGTGTTTGAACCGTGTTCATGCTGGTCCGTGTATAGGCATTGCAGGTGTTTTGCCTGTGTGTGCATCTGTGTGTATCTTGGTATTTATATGAATGAATGTGTGCATGTGTATGTGCCCAAGCGTGTGCGTGTGCGTGTGTGTGTGTGTGTGCGCGCATGCGTGTGTGAGGGAGTGTGGGATGCCAGTGCAGGGTGGTGTACGTACCTGGGCAGACCAGGCGAGTAACTGTGTTTGCTCAGCAAGGTCAACCAGGCAGGTCTCAAACCCCCTGGGGACTAGACACCTTATCTATCATCTCGCCACTGCACCACACACACACACACACACACATACACACACACACACACACGCCCAGCATAACACAGATACTAATCAGCTCATTGTGGAAACCACAGAGAGATGCAGAAAAGCGTTTTTAATGAGATTGCCAGTGGCCGGGTTTCTGTTGAATTAAGAGTGAATGAGAGGAATCTTTTTTTTAGTTCAGGAGAGTGTAGCGAGGCTGAGTTCATGGGCATTTGAAAGAACAGTCATTAAAATGGGTGACAACAGGACCTTTTCTGACAGTTTCGGGAACCCTCAGAAATGGACCCCACCATAACCCCAACCAGATGATGAAGGGAAAAAAGAAGAAAGGCAGAGAGAAGAGAGAAGAGAATAATGGAAATACGGCATTGGGCAGGAATTTGGAATGTAAAATGACTAACGCAGTTGCACAACCCATAACAAGCACATGCACTGCCTGGAGCTACGAGAGACTTGAGTGCATTTTTTTCCTGAAGAGGCCTGAGTTGGGAGGGGTTTTTTGGGTTGGTGAGAAGGGGGTGGGGGTGGGCAGAGAGGGAAGGGGAGGATGCCTTTTGAGCTTAGGGACCTAGGGTGACAGAAGGGGTATCATGGGGCTACAAGCAAATCTGCTGAAGCACAGAGGGAGTGGCTCCAGAAAGTTATCATGACATGACCTGCACTTTAATACAAGGGCATTAGCCAGAGCCTTTGAACATGTACAGTGGAACTCATATCCTGCTTGGAGACACAGGTCTCCTGCGTTGCTGTTGTTTTCAATGCATAACCCACCGTGGAGGGTGTGCATGCACATAGCTCAGAGCGCACATCTGACCAGGCAGGATGAAAGAAGCCGCCCGTGCTTCCTCTTGCATGGGATCACGTCCGCAGTGACCTGCCCTGATCTCCCTCTGAGAGGGGCAGGGCTTGTTATCTTGACGACAGGCTCAAACCAATGTCCAATAAACAGTAAAGGGGGCAGGCAGAGTGAGAGGTGAGGGCTAGGGCAGCTGGAACAGACCAGTCCCAACCAGCTGCCTTGAAACCTGAGGTCCAGAGTCAACACTCTCTGGACTTCAACTACCACAATGCACCACTGGTCTGGCACACCATTTATGGGCATGATAACTACAGTACCAGTAAATCATGTAATAACTGCTTTTTATTACAATTACTCATCTGGAAAAGACAGCACTGCACAAGGCAACAAATACCACTTCTCTCCTTTTAATAAACATTGTCATTGTGTGACTGCAAGTGTTTAGCACATGAACTAATGACCAACAGACACAATGATGTCAGTTGCTTAAGCAGAAATACAAAATAATCTTGGCTCAGTGATAATAACTGTGTAAGTGACTCAATTTCATGGTGCAAAAATGCTGTCCTGATCTTGCATCCCCTGGCCTCCCTGGCCCACTAAAGCCCCTAGCAATCCCTCCCTCCATAGCAGAGAGCTGGGAAAACAGAGAAGAGGCTGTTCCCATGAGCCCACTGTGTCCTGGGAGAACACCTGGAGCGCTGCTGATGCAGAGGTTTATGCTGTCGCTGTGTCCTGATAGGAGACAATGTTCCCCTGCAGCTCCATATCTCAGTCTCCCTTGACTCTGTCTCATGCTCTCTCTCTCTCTCTCTCTCATACACACACACACACACACACACAGTCTGGTCAGGCCTCAGACCTGACCTCTATTACCAGCACAAACAGCCCTCCCAGACTGATCAACAAGCACAGTGAAGATAGCACTGTAGACAGGTGCCAAGCCCTACGCTCTTGGCACATGTGGCACTGCTGGAATTATTCTGTCCATGAGGAAAGCGCTACTTCAGAATTATGCTTTAAACCATCAGCTTGCATGTTTTATTTTATTGGTCCTAGTGACCCTCTGTTGTAGGATACAACGCAAGCTGGTTGATAGCAGAATCTTAAGTGGCACCATCAAAAAAATTGTCTTTGAAAACTGAAGAATGATTAGGTGATTGTGCAGAGGATTCAGAGAACTCACTCTGTACACTGCTTAATCATTCCACATACTTTCCAGCACTATGTGTACATATATGTTTCAAGATAATGCTTCAGCGAGGCTGTAGGTAACAATTCAAGGGACATTCACCACTATCCCAACAGCCAAACCAGAACCATTCGCCTGATGAGACCAATTGCTGTTGGTGGAAACTACATACTGTCCTCAGCACGATTATGGTTCAACGCTACTCTCTGTCAGACGAGGCCCTGTTTACGCCACAGCCCACACAGAGCTGAGAGGGCATGGTGTGTCATGGGGGTGGACCCTCTCCCACCGCACTTGAGTGACGGGCCCACTCAGGTGCCGAGGAGCCGCTTCTCCCAGGTGGCATGGCTACGGGCGGGAGAGGGAACGTGTTTAAGTGTGTGCGTGTGGGTGTGCGTGTGTGTCACGGTGTTTGCTGGCAGCTGCATGATCTGTGATCCCTGGACTCAGCCAGGTCTGAGAGGGGCTCTTCAGGATCATACAGGCCGTGTGTCTGGAGGGCAGGTATTTCACCACAACTCCCAAAAACACTGCTCCCTGGGTGGGCGCGCCTCTCCCTCCCGTTTTGTGATGCTTTATTAAATTGGAAAAAAAAGACTGTCCAAAAAAACAACAGAAGAGAAACATGTACTTCACCCTTGCCTGCACTGGCGGAGGCTATGAAACACCAAACCTGCTCACGTAGTCTCTACATGGGATGTTCTCATAATGTTTGAGTGACAAAAGAGGTCAAACTGTGCAGTCACATTTACCAAAGCACACATATTTTCATTTTCATTCATTTTCATTGAGTACTGGGAACTGTGGTATGCCTCAAAATATTTGGAGCAGAGTTAAATGTAATTGATTTAACTCTTTAAGTACCATTGTGCTTTTACGTTACGTTATTAACATAACTTAACTATCTGAATGCCAACAGTTCTCTGTGTAAAATACAGTTATCCTTCAGGCATCAGTCAAACCCTCTATGATATGGTGTCTGTCCAGGATTGACACAGAAACATGACCCGTCCTCTCCTGTTGATTCCTGACTCACTGTCTTTCTTTGCACATGACATGTTTGAATGAAAGCAAAATCCCTTTCAATGATCCCAGGACAGAATAATGTGGACATAATCATGGCGCTAAGTGGTTGAACATCTCCAGTCTCATCCTATTTTCACTCAATAACTTGGCATGCTGCAGCCAGTGGAGGCCAACCATGACTGTCATGAACCATCTGGACATTAGAATATAATTTACTAGGGGGGACATGTTTCCATAACACAGTTCTCACTGTGGTCACACAGGTGAGGCAGGATCTGCTGGAAAGCGGGTCTAGAACCAAGTGCAAACAGACAGGATTTCCAGGTCAGAATGAGCAGCTGTCGCAGACTATGTGATCTCCACACCTGGGCCCACAGGCCAATTTGGGGAGGTCTGGCAGAGCCCGGAGCCTCTCCTGATCGGCTGAAAGGCGCTCTGTCGCTGAAGGACAGATTGTGCTGACCCCTGCAACCCCAGGAGGGATGTACATACACCATACATCACGCTCTGAGATGCCGCCAGGTCTTCTCTCTCTCCTTTTTCTCTCCTGTGGCTACGTGCTCCCTCGGCCTCTTCCTCACCCGCCAGGGGAAATGTTATGACTACCACGGAACGCAAGTAGAGGGAAGCAAGAAGCGGCTTGAACAACAACGATTTGGGGCACAGAGGAAAAAGGGCCTCTGTTTGAAAAAAAAAAAAAGGCTGTAGCCTGGAGAGACAGCGCATCACACGACACAGCTTGTGTCTCTCCTCACTGATGGCTCTGTGGGGGTAAACATCAACACACAATCAAAGGGAACCGTAACCATGTCAGAAAGAATTGCACCTCGCCCCCAATCCGCCCTAGAGGGACTGGTACTGTTTCAGCTTTGTTCTCCACAGACTCAGCTCCTGTGATGAGCAGGGAGCAGAGGAGTGAAATGTGTTTCTTGTAGGGAAGCCAGGAGTGCCCCAGGATCACTCTAATAGGTTAACTCTCTAAAGAACCATTGTTGAGGTTTTTGAAAGCACTACAACTTAATTCCAGAAATCAACAGGTTCTTTTCATACGTTCAATCAATGAATCTGGTGATAAGCAGACTAACAAATATCTTCACTCATCCCCAGGGCAAGAGCTCTCCCTCCCCCAGCAGAAAGTTTGATATCATATTTAGCTCATCTGTGACTGCAGGCACAGGAGACAAAAAGACTGAAAAAAATTGAGTACTGACACCAATATGAGGAAATAGGATAATTAGACAGTTCGGGGATTGTGAAGGATCTGACAGTGATGGCTTCCAGAGTAGTCTCCCCATTGTGACGTTCCTGTCACATGTGTATATCTCTATTAGAAAAAATCACCTTACCCAAAGCCAAGATTAACATGAAATTTAATCCTAGTAAGATGGGTGAAGAACACTCATTTCTGATTCAGTTTTAAAGCCTTTACAGTGTGAAAATAACGAAAATAACGGGAACATATTTTTTAAAGATCACTCTCTCTCCAAAGCATTTGAACACTATTAAGGGAAACTTGACCTAATACAGCATTATACTTGGTGAAGCAAATTTTGAAACGAATCTATCTACTCAATAGGGTATTGTAGAGCTTGGGGTAATTTTTAATCGTTTCGAATTAGAAGAGGACATCTAAGAGTACATTGATTGGGATGAATTGTGAATGGAATACGCCTAATTAGCAAACGATAAATTACAGTGGAACAAAATATTCACATTACATACAAGTAATAGGCCTATTAACATAAACAAGAGGGAATTACACGCTTTGCTCCATAATCAGACAAAAGCGCGTCCTCTTCGGTAAAACCGGTAAATTATCCCGTTCATTTTTCCGCTGACAACAACGACACCTATAGGGAACCGTAAAATTCGTCACATATCCCTAGTGTATTATTAGAATGCAATTCATTTTACGGCGACAGACGCATTTGATCAGTCGTTTATGAAGTATCCAACGTTAACGTACCTACAATCCAAATTCAGCGTAAACCCTGAAATGTTAAATGACGTAGCAATTTCATACATCTAAAAAAAAGTAATTCCGAAATCCTCTAGCTACAGGTGCTGCCATCATCATGACTCGCAGTATTTCGTCAGCTGTTCGTTTATTTGGCCTAGTTCAAAATTACGATAATAAAATTAAACGGCACATACTAAGTGCGATCCTTTCTTTGGACTGCAGTCCCCATCATTTGACATACCGACTGCTGTAGCCTACTCTGTTTTCATTAAGGTTTTCTTTTTCAATCAGGCAGATTTGACGTTGCCTAACTGGGGTCCTTTTTGGTGATGATGTGTAATTTGTACTTTCAGTATTACGTTTCCTGGACTTAGGTAGTTAGCTATATAATGTGAAACGAAAACTAAGCAAGCAAGATTACTGCTGTACCAGGGACTCGCACTGCGTTTCATATTTGTTTTGGATCTCTTACTTTCATCGGAACTTCACAAAAATGGAGACACTCTATCACCAGACAAACAAGTAGGATATGTATATAGACTGTGTGTTTTGCAGCTAACAAGCAAGCTAATTATCTAACGTAACTATCTAGGAAGTTAGCTAATAGTTTAACTAATTAGTGGTTTTGCCTAACATAAAGTAGATAGCAAGCTAATACATGGTAGTTACCTTATTATTTGCTTCCTAGATAGCTAGCTGTCTAACATTAGCTATCTTGTAACCTGTCGATACATCGTTTCACTTGCTGTGCAGCTAATGTTGGCTAGGTAAATGTCTAGCCGTGCTAGCCATCTAGCTACGTGGCAGGCGGTCGTATTTTTCTGTGCTAACGTTAGATTGTCGCAAGATGTTTTGAGAATTTGGTTAGCTACAGAAGGGCTATGCGTCTCAGTGTTTATGACTACCTGTAAAAAAAGTTAGACAAATATTAGTAAAATTAAACTGGTAACTGGTAACGCCCTTTAGATAAGCATCGTAGGTCGGCTATCTACGTAATGTGTGACCTGCCCATTTTGTTAGTCAGCAAATCACGGCTAGTCAGTCATGGAATCATTTGATTATTAGACTAATTGTCTAACTTTGTACAATGTGTGGGCACCGAGTAAAGACGCTGAAAGTCGTCGAGAATTGGTGTTTAGCTTTACTTGAACAGTCCTGTTTGCGGATAAAAATCATATGTTCACTGCATGTTTAGGTAATTTAAGTCTAAACAGGTGTTTTGCTGTGGTCTTGCCCATGTGTCAGTACACACTCCAGCTCAGGTTAAATGAATCGTTTTGGACAGATAACCCTTCACTGCCCCCTTTCTCTCACAGACAAATCCAAGAGGTGCAGTCCAACATGGGCCGTCTGGAGGGGACAGATCGAGACTCAGTCCATTGTGAGTTAGTTCACATGTTACACACACTTATACTACATTAGCTTTCAAGTACAACAAACCTCAGCACACACCAGATAAGAATGCAGGGTCAGTTTGCATCATTTAAAACCCCTAGGCTTACCACACTGCGAGACCAGATGCATGTGCAACATGACAACCAACTGCTACTTTAGCTCTATCTACATTGTGCAGGTAATATTAGCTATTTACTGTATCCTAATTATGTATATTGAGAAACTTTAATACAAATCTTGATTGTAATTTTAGGGATGGTGTCTGCCCATATCTGCTATATCACAACATGGGTCTACCAATTGTGATGGTACAAAGGATATTCAGTTCTGGGTGGATACTGGGTGGATCCTTTGCAGACTGCTCTGAGTGAGGGTGGCTGCCAAATTAATACAACTCATCTGTTATTGTTTACTGTCGCAGTGCTGGTCTCACTGGCGTGATATTTTCTTCCCACCCAATAATAAAGTTTTTATTTTTGTCAGAGATACCTGGGTAATGTGTCTATATAAAAGGTTACAGCAGAGCCACTGGAAACACTGTTTGAACCCTGTTGCCTTCCGGTCAGGAATCCAGCATGCCCACTGCTGCAGCAGACAGTGATCAGTCCACACAGTGCGATCTATGCCTGCTTCCTACACTGTGGGAGGGACGGAGCACTGGAAGCATGTTTACGGCTACCGTCTGCCTCCTTCCTCCCCAGCCGGCTCTCGCTCCTGATTGTTTTCCGAGGTGGGCGGCGAGCTCAGAGCTCAGAGCCAGCCTGGTGCCAGGGCAGGAAGGAGGGGTGGGCGGGTGGGTTTAGGTTTGGCCGACCGAGATAACGAGGCAGGCCAATCAGCCGTCCATGACATCACCTCGCATGTCAGAAAGTGGCCGGATGCAGTGTCCCGATTCACCAGCGGGTCACAGGGATGGGAGGGCTCGGCCCTAGGACAGCGAGATAAAGGTTTTCCAAGTGCTCCCAGCTGGTGAATCGGGAAAAATTGAGTGACATCCTGAATCAGAAAGATCTGAAAGGCCAGTCGAGGAGAAGAGCAGTGGCAGGGAATTGTTTGATCTGGCTCAAGGTACAAAAACTTAAATTAATAACCAGAATCAAGTCAATATACATGAAGGTCATTATACTCAGATTATGAATCCTAACTGAGCAACTGAGCAGTGTATATCATAGACAGATACCATGAAAGGGTCACTAGAGAATCAATGTGTGTGACAGGGTTTTATAGTAATGACCCTAAGCAGCAGATTGCAGTGTGGCTCTTGACTATAATCCCCTCTGCGTGTCCTGTGTCTTTGAAGTGCTAGAGAACGAGCTACAGGCCAGAATCGACCAGATCTTCAGCTGCCTGGAGAGGCTGGAGACCCTGGCCAGCAAGGAACCGCCCAATCGCCGTCAGAACGCTAAACTGTGAGTCTACCTGTGCCAGTGCTGCTGAAAGAAAGTGTTTTTATTTATTTATTTATTTTGCTGAACTAAACTGATTACATGGTATGGAATCCAAACACAGAAACACCAGTGGTGATTCACTAATAAGGCTGACTGAACCAGTTTGACCTGTGTCAGGGTTTAAAGTGCACTGGCATCTGATGAGTTCAAGGACCTGGATTGGTATGAAGTGTGTCAGTATTTTTTTTTAAACCTTCCCTGTGTACTCTGGGGTGTCTCCAGTCCCTGCATTTGTGCATGGTGCAGGGGCCTCGGGATGGGGACTGGGGTGGGAATTGGCCGGCAGCAGTGCTGCAGCCCTGAGAAAACATTTCCATGGTAGCCCCGTCATCGTGGCCCAGCATTCCTGCAGGATTGGACAACATTCTGTGCGAGTTGTGTCAACACTGGAGAATTAATTTACTTTACCGTATTCCCCATTCCGGTCAGGAACGGAATGGAGTCGCTCAGGAGCCTCAAAGAGAGTGCCTCAGTGCAAGTGGAGTAAGGAAAGGATGAAATGTGCGATGTTCTAGAGAAAGCGGAGGCAGTGAGAAACACCAGGGCTACAGAGCTGCAGTGGAGCAGAATGCTTCACCTGCACTGGTGCTGCCTGGGTTCAGTGGCATTTAGTTTTGTGGTTTGTGTGAGCTAAGGTGTTGCGTTTCACCCCACCCCGTCTGCAGACGTGTTGACCAGCTGAAGTATGATGTCCAGCACCTTCAGACGGCCCTGCGCAACTTCCAGCACAGGCGCTACATGCGTGAGGCCCAGGAGCGCGAGAGAGAGGAGTTGATGACCCGCACCTTCACCACCAATGTTAGTACCCCCACCTGCTGCCGGAGGGGCTAGCATTTCAGCACCACCAGCCCGTTACGAAATCCTCACATACGCTTAGATAGCGAAGCGTAGCCATGCGCAGATCACTCTGACCAGCTCTGCTCCGTCAGCCAGTGTCATGTCGGCAGCATGCAGCTCATTCCCTCCCTTCCCACTCCCCCAGGATGCAGACACCTCCATTCCCATCGACGACACGCTGCAGTTCAACTCCAGCCTGCACAGCGCCCACAGGGGCATGGATGAGCTGCTGGGAAGCGGAAGCGGCATTCTTGACGGCCTGAGGGACCAGCGTGGCACGCTCAAGGTGGGGCCCGGGCTGGTGTCACAAGGGTCCGGCGTCCACCCCACTCTCATTGCTCCTACAGCTTGTTTTGCTGACCCTGTGCAGTTGCTTGTCCTGTGTATGTGTGTATGTATGTATGTGTGTGTGTGTGTGTGTGTGTATGTATGTATGTGTGTGTGCGTGTGTGTGTGTGTGTGTATGTGTGTGTGTCACGCTGAGCCAGTCTTTCCAGGGAGAAGCTTTTCCTGCCCCTGCCCTTTACTCCTGTTATCTGGGTGTGTCTATGGGGGCAGCAGGGGCTGAGACAAAAAAGAAGGGAAAATTTCATCCCAGCTGCTTGCACTCAAGAGGCTCCAAGCACACATAGGGCTAGAAGAGGGCACTCACAGGGGCCAGAACTGGGGCCCCTGGGGCACAGGGGCCAACTAACTGCCTTAGACATCATGCAGAGAGATATGTGGTCATATTACTCCTACATACAAAACTGCAGAGCCTCCATTCAGTTTGGATAGGGGAGAAAACACAAGACAGTTTACAGTAAAGCTTCCTGTCACTGGCATGAAGTGTGCTGGGGAGGAGGGTAGGGATTCAGAGAGCTGAGTGAGTCCATTTTTGAAGAGGAGAGGGCAGGGAATTGTAGGAAATGGCTGTCATTGTGTTAGCTTATGCATTGTTAATAATGCTGGTGCACTGGTGCCTTTTCCCACAGGGCACTCACAAGAAGATGCTGGATGTGGCCAACATGCTGGGTCTTTCCAACACGGTGATGCGTCTGATCGAGAAGAGGGCCTTCCAGGACAAGTTCATCATGATGGGCGGCATGCTGGTCACCTGTGTGGTCATGTTCCTGGTAATCAGGTATCTCAGCTGAGAGCGGTTGACCACCTCCTCCAAGACATCTCCCTCTGTTTTCGTCTCTGGTCATCTAGCACATTCTGTCCGTCACCCCTGGGAATCATAGATGAGGTAAAGCAGAAGAAAATGGTCTGTGAAGGCTTTGTTGTATGTTCATATTTTTGTCCTGACAAAATGTGCAGAAAGCTCAGGGGTGCTGAAGAGGAGGCACGTGAGGAGGAACTTCCATCTAAACCGCAGACATGTAAACCAGCTCCTGAGATGAACTGCAAAGGTATAAGGACTACTGGAGTGAATGACTCTGTACTGGAAACTGTTTTTGGCCATGTGCCCTTTCATCCTGGATTCACATGTGAAAGAAACCAGAAAGTGCGGACTAACTTAGACATGAAGAGTCCTGCAGGGTTTTCTGCCAGCCATGTTAATTTTCGTCAATCTTATCCCTTGTCTTTCTACCAACGTACTGTTTTTCCATGCTATAACCTTTGGATAGGTGTTTTACTATGGTTTGACAGTATTATGGTGGGTTGAGATCTTTTTCCCCCTTCTTTGAGCTGCTCCATTGGCCTAAGTCAAGGTGAGTTTTCAGAAATGACAAACCTCGAGTCTCATTGGAAGAAAACTTTGTGTAGAGCTTTGTGTTAAAAAAATCATCTGGTTTAAACTGCAAATTACTTCACAAAATTAATTTTAATTCAATACATAATATATGTTTAATTAATCATAAACAGTTGTAATAATAATGTAATTACATGTTAAACTGAATGAGTTGGGGAAACAACCCAGACCATTTCGCTGTCAATATAAAAACAAATTTAAATTCAGTGATGATGATGAGCAATAAGCT
Source organism: Megalops cyprinoides (assembly GCF_013368585.1). NCBI lineage: Eukaryota > Metazoa > Chordata > Actinopteri > Elopiformes > Megalopidae > Megalops > Megalops cyprinoides. The sequence continues at coordinate 40,852,876 of NC_050583.1, forward strand.
CTCAGATTAGCAGCTACAAAAATTTAATTGTGCAGGGGCTCAGTTGGCAAGGTGCTCGTCTGGAATGCAGGCTGAGCTTTAGGGCCATGGTTCAGAGCTGGCCATGTCTTCTGCCAGCGATGCCTAGGAGCCCACGTAGTGTAACCGATAGGTTCTGACAACGTCATTGGCGTAGCCCTTAACCTGCAATTAGCACTCACTTCATGGCAGTGCACTGTGGGACTTTTCGTATGGAGAAGCATAGCTGCTGGCTGAATACAAGTGTATTGGAGGGTCGCATTTGTCTCACTTAAGAGCTTCTGCACAAGTGTAGAGCTTGTGAGATGCGCTTAATGTGCAGTTGGTGGTTCTAAAAATGGTCCAATAAAACGCAAGTGGGGGGGGGGGGGGGGGGGGGTTTAAATTCTGAAGAAAGACAGTATCCCAACATGCACGCTGTACAAGATCACATATATGACCCAAATACACATACTGTGAAATAAGTGGATGCCAGTTAACGTATACTGAAGCGCAGAGCCCTGTGTGTCTGCCTGCAGGCAGTGCTGTCCCCAGGTTGTGCGCTCTGATTTCAGTCTGCATATGACGCACGGGAGATATTGAAGCAGAATTCCTCCTCCATCTGTTTTGTCTGCATGCACATCTCAGTCCACAGGAAATTAGAAAACTTATTACACCACCAAAGGGTAGTCTTTGTGAACCATCCCCTTGAACCTTCGGCAGTTCTATGCATTTCTTCATAGTTTTCATGGTAATTATCAGTCAAATGAAGAACAGCACTTTACAGTGTGAACCTCCTGGACCTATTCCTTTCCATATAAATTCTTCACCCAATCTGTCTGATAAATAAATTGAATAATTGCAGTATTCTGTAGAAGTTCAGTTTTCAAAATGTTGCTAGATTTTGTCTTGCTGTCTGTTCTGAAGTAGACTAAACCTGTTTTGAAGCCAGACCCCTGGGATGGTATCTCACCGCTGTCGCTTGATCTCTTCCACACCAGTTGACCACCTTCCTGCTGCCTTTTGCAGTGGCTCAGCTGTTCAGACCTAGTTTCATAAATGCAGATCCTTGAGGATGTGCTTTATAACAGGGATTCCTTAATCCTTTACTTGCATTAGCTGAGCATCTCTTTTGAAGTGGTGATGGCCTACAAAATGTCATAGCAACTGTCAACACTAAAGGAAACGGTTTTCTCAAAACACAGAAACAGCCTTGATGCAGCTGTTCAAATGAAAGACTCATAAGGACTTCTTTTCCCCTGATGTGTGCATTTCTTTCTCCCTAAAATACCTTCTCCTGCATACCCTCTAATAGAAATGACAGTTTTGTAATGTTAATTATACCAGCCCTTTTATTCTCACCTGGTATTTGAACCCTCACCCCCCTGAAGAGCATCGCCACCCTAACCACCACTGCCATCTGTATTTACTACGGCAGTTCTCTCCATTGTGTGCAAGTGGGAGCTCCTTAAACTGAATGAATGAGGTGAAACCAATGGTCTGGTATGAACAAAATGCAACCCAATGCAACATTGTACTTGATCACATTTTATGGACAACATTACAGGACAGCACCCTAAATCCATGACATTTTCTAGTCAGATTCTAGTTTGTTTCTGTGGGTGTCAAGATCAAACAAATTAGCAGCTGCTATAACAGGGTACATTACTTGGACTGTACACCAGCCATTCTGTGAATTTGAGTCATTACAGTGAATAATAGGAAATATGGGTGCTCAAAGTCTGATGTCAGTCCCACATCTCTTTTGAATCTAAAAAGCAGTGTCACAAAGACAAATCCCAAGATTTCATACATATTTATTAGAAAGAACCTTGAACTGCAAGATAACTGCCTGCTACATGACAGTACATGGTAGGTAAAACTGGGATGTTACAAACCACCATTGTCAGGGTGTTCCTTCAACTGTTAATTGCAGGAAGCGGTTGTGATTACAAATGTCACAGTCCCACAGAAGCCTGCATTTTGTCCCACACGGAACAAGGGCCCTAAAAATTGCCTACCTTGGCATCAGGGTGGGGTGATCATTGTCTGTTCATGATGCCTTTTAATGGAAAGCTTATTTTTGCCTTCCTGCTGACATGCTATATGAGGTTACTGTGGCATAGAAGTAGCTCTGAGGCCCTCTGGTGGCAATCAGTGGTGGTGTTGTAATGTACTAGAAATGCTGAGTGGATCAAATGTAGAGACAGTGCTTTGCTTTTTGTGCTCATGTCTCTCTGCTAAAGCTAGACGTGTGTAAGTCTGAAGTGGATGCATTACAGAAGGCACGCTCCATTGGACTGCTCTACTTTCGATGGGTTTCCAGAGGCAACAAGAACAGAGCTACAGATCTCAGCACACTTTATTTGCCAATGCACCTAGTTAAATAAAAAAAACACCATTGTCATTGTTTACAGGATACATATATGCAAAAAGTTCCTTTTATACAATACAGGAAAATCTAAAAATTACACCAGTTTTGATAAAATATACATGCTTAGTATATTTGCTTGTGTTCAGTGTTTTGCCTTAATCTCACTGCTTTTGTAGTTCTGGTTTCATATTAACAGGACCTACAAACCCATAAACCTTATAGGCCAGTTTAACTACAATAACCATATTTACAAGAGCTAAATTACAGTGGAGAACAGATGTGACCTCCTTTCAAATAGTGGTCTGGAAAATAAAAATAAAATTATTGCAGTATATTACAATCATAAGTGTTATATGCTACAAAAGCAGCATCTCAATGTAAAGATTTCAGTGCAATTTCTCACAATGTTCCACAATGACCAGGAGCAATGACCTTTGATCACACTGTGTCTGCATTTAAGTACACTAGACAAAGACTTGATAATTTTTGTGTAAGGAGGGGCAAGGAAGGACAGGTTTGATATTGCAGAGCTGTCTCAAAGTAACGCCAATGACAATGTTGTGCTTTTGGAATTATGCACAGAAAGAGCCCTTGTTGTCAGCCTCAACATTTACAGGGTGTGCAACATTGTAAAGCACGCTTATTTAAGAGTTTGTACATACCCTGGGATAGCTTTGTAGCTTGCTGATTTGTGTAACCAATTAAATTTAAATTTGGAACTCAACCCCTAACATACACAATATTTAAATCACACAATGGACCTAGGGAAACTGACCAGGCTGTATAATAAGAGAAAGACCAAAGCAAGATGCACAAATGATAAAGCAGATGTCAGTAACAGGTAGAATATTTACGGTACGCAAATATTTCCACACACTTCAATACAGAGGTTGATTTCTGGTTACTTTCAGAGTCACAGCCACTCCTAGTCTGCAAAGAATACACTCCTGCATCAACACATAGCAGACCCAATTTATGGCTTCAGCCATTGTGTCTCTTTGGCTGTAAAAACAAACAAACCAATTTACAATATTAACAACAGGTTTAGTGAAACACGCCCAGGGTTTTGCTGGCTTGCCATGCGACACACTGCAAAGCGCATCCTGTTTTCTTCAGTGTGATGCCGCAACCACATCAGAGACTCCCAGTTTTTAGGCCCCGCCCAGAATCTGGAGGAGACTGTGATCGGGGGGAGGAGCTCATACTTGGGTTATTTTTGTGATGGGACATCAAGTCCCTGCGGTGAGCTGCCCATTCCAGATAACGTTCAAACCATGGTGACTGACCCCATGCAATTCACCCACTACTGTACCATCCTGCTTACGTAGTGCTCTGTAATAAGAGAACTTTCTACACTTTTCAAGCCCTGCACTTGCGGAGTACCAGGTGTGTCCGTTTCACTGCCTTTTGGCTGGAAAGCTGCCCCCGTTGCTCTGCTTGGCAGTTGTCAGAGTGTGAGGAGACAGGGGCAGGTGTGGCTCATACTGTAGGAGGCTGCACACACTCCCCGGGACAACCCAACGCGCAGGTCGGCCTCAGGAGCCATGGTTGGGGGGGTGCTGGAGGTCCTGTCCTGAGAAAATGGGGTGTAGCAGAGGGTGTAAGTGCAGGGCGGCGGCGGCGGCGGCAGCAGCGTTGGGGCGGGGCGCGAAGAGCGTGGGGTAGAGGGCAGTGTGCGGGACATGGTGCAGGGCCAGCGGGGTGTGATGGAGAGCAGAGGCGGGGATGATGTGGATGGGCTGGCCCGACAGGAAGGCGGTGTGGTGGGCGGGGATGAGCGAGTGGCCCAGCGTGTGGCCCAGCGAGTGGCCCAGCGGGGACAGGGAGATGGGGGTGAGGTGGTGCTGGGGGATGTGGTGCACCTGGGCCAGCTGGTGTGGGTGCGGGTGCTGGGCGTGGGGGTGGATGCCGACGGCGGCGGCAGTGGCGGCGTGGTGCTGCAGGATGGCGTGCTGCACGGTGGTGATGGAGGTGGCGGAGGGGGAGGCGGCCGGCTGCTGGATGTGGATCTGCTGCAGGGCGGGAGGCGGCGGCGCCGGCGTCAGGGTGGCCACGTGGGCCGCTGCTGCGGCGGCTGCCGAGGGGAAAGTCTTAACCTGTTTGGCCAGGAGCTGCTGCTGGATGTGCTGCTGGGCGGCCTGCTGCAGCTTGCTGTACTTCTCCATCTCCTCGGGGGTGAAGGTGATGGGCTGGCTCTCCAGGGGAGCCAGCGAAGAGTCGTCCTCCTCCTCCATGCCCATGTCCTCTTCCTCCAGCCCGGGATGAGAGTACCCCGGGTATGTGTGCATTGGGTGTTGTGGAGGTACGTGATGCTGCATGTCCGGCAGGAGGGACTCTAGCACAGGGTTTGGTGCCTCCTGCCCAGGCTCGGCTGGGTATGGCTGCATCAGCATAGCAGGATCCCGCTCAAACAGCTGGGCCTCCGGCAAGGCCTGCGCATCAGGGGCGGGGAGCTGCGCCACATCCTGGACCTCCACCTTCTGTGTGGCCTCTTCAGTCTGCTGGGCGGGCTGAGGAGGGGGCGGCGGTGGCGGCGGGAACTCCCGGATGGGCTCCACGAGGATCACCTCACCTCCCGCCTCCGCACTCTGGCCGGCGGCCTCCTTCTCCGCCTCCTCTGGCCTCCGCAGGGATAGCAGGGGGGACTTCTTACCCATCGGGTGCTTCCCAAAGAGGGGCAACATGGCTTTGTTCCCCAAGGTGGGGGGCAGCTTTGGGCCAAAGTACCCCTGCGGAGGGTCCTTGAGCTTGATGCCCGGCTTGGCTCCCGCTGCGGTGTCCTCCGAGCCCTTGCGGGACTGGACCTTCTCTAGCAGCTGCCTGGCGGTAAGGGAGTTGCGCTCCCCCATGGCCGGGCCGGCCCTGTGCTGCGAGGAGGAGGAGTTGCTGTTGCGCAACTGCTCCTTCCGGGTGGGCCCGCGGGAGGAGGAGCGGGGCGACTGCGAGCGGTAGACGCGGGAGTGGCTGAAGTCGCGGCGGCGGGCGGAGGAGGAGCCCTTGGCAGAGCTGGAGGAGCGGCTGGCCGAGCTGCGGCTGCGGCTGTAGCTGCTGCGCCTCCAGGAGCGCGGCGTGCCAGAGCTGGAGGAGCTGCGGGAGCTGCTGCGGCGGTGCCGCGAGCGCCTGCGCCGGCGGCCGCGGCTGCGTGAGCGGCTGGACTCCGCCTCCGAGGATGACGAGGAGTAGCGGCGGCGGCGGGACCCACGGCGCCGGCCGCGCCGCCCGTACTCGGAGCCAGACGAGCGCTTGGAGCGGCGGCGGCCGCCGTCGCTGTAGTCGCTGTAGCTGTCGGAGTAGCTGCGGCTGTGCCGGCTGTAGCGGCTGCTGCCACCGGAGGAGCGCTCCGAGCTGCTGGAGTAGGAGCGGCTGCGGGAGGAGCGCCCGCGCCCCCGGCGGCGGGACGAGCGGCTGCGGGAGCGCTCCGAGTCCTCGCTGTAGCGCCGGCGCTGCTGCCGCGGTGTGGAGTTGCGGTGGGAGCGCTGGGACGAGGAGCCCCCGTCCTCGCTCTCGCTGCTGGCCTGCCTGCTGTGCTTCTGCGCCGAGGACGCGGGGGCGCAGGCGATGCTGCCGGGCTGGACGGCACCGCCGGGGTTGGGTTTATGCCTCTTGGTGCTGCTGTGCCCCTCTGAGGGGCCAGGTTTCTCGGGGCCTCTGCTTCCTTCCCCCTCTTCGGACCCCGGCTTCTGGGGTTCGTCCTTCAGGAGTCGTTTCCTTTTCCCCGAATCTGACCCTTCCAAGGCCCCCGCTGCTTGTGACGCCGCATCTTCCTCCCTCTCCCTTCTCTTCTCCTCACCCTTCCCCTCTGATTCTCGGCTCTTGCTTTTCTTCCGCTTGTGCTTTTTCTTCTTCTTCGCTTTCTCACCAGGGACCTTCGTCTCCATCTCTCCCTCTGCCGCCCCCTTCTCCTTCTCCTTCCGCTTTGAACGCTTGCTGGACTTCTTGTGTTTCTTCTTCTTCTTCTTTTTCTTCTTCTTGCTACTGCTGTTCTGCAGTTTCGAGTCACCGTTCCCTCCCTCTGCGCCCCCCGCCTCCGTAGAGGAGCTCTCTTTCCCGTCTGCGCTGGGGCCCGGGGTCTCTGTCGCACCGGTCCCTTGGATGTGCTCCTGTTTGACCCCATCTGCGCCCTCCCCGTCAGTCTTAGTCAGCTTGGCATTTGTGTCCGCAGTGCGGGGGTGGTTCCCTGGACGGGCCCCTTTGTTGCGGGAGAGCTTGAAGTCAAAGTAAAGCGGGTTGCAGCTGTAGGAGAGTGAAGGCAGAGCACGGGTGAACTCTAGCAGCTCTGAGGGCCACTGCAAGGTAGTGCTTTCGTCTTTACTTAGTACAGGAAAGAAGGGGGTGGTGGGGAGACGGGGGCCTGGGTGCGTTTCTCCTGTGCCCTGGCTGCAGCCTTCAGACGTATTTGCTGGTGGGGTGGTGGCAGCTGGGGACCCTTCAGCTGCTTGCTCCACCTTCACTTCAACTGTGGACGGGGCAGGCTCTACTGCCTGTGCTTTCTCAGTCTTGTTCGACTCCTTGTCTGTCTTGGTCTCTCCAGCCGCCGCTTGTTTGCTTGCAGGGTCTGCTGTAGTTGCCACAGGCTCCTCCTCCCCCTCGTGGCCGCTGCTCTGATCAGATGCCTTCATGAAAACCAGGAACTGGAATTTGGGCTTGACCCGGCAGTGGGCTGGGGGCATGTAATGGTAGTATTGAGGCTCCTTCCCAGGGGTGCCCTCGTCCTTCTTCATCATCATTTTCAGCTTGGACAGGGTGGACGCCAGGGAACTGCCCTCATCGGGGTGCTGCGTCTCCTCCGCCCCAGGGCTCTCTGTACTGGCAGCCCTGGGAGTCCCTGAAGCCTCCTCCTCCTGGCCTTCCTCTGCCAGGGCCTCTTCCCCATGGTCGGCAAACACGGCGGCTGCTGTCTCCAGTTTGACAGGGGTCTTCTTAGCTAAGGAGAATGACACGCTGACCTTTGGCATTAACGCAATGGCGGGGGAGGGCGACGAGCTGTTCCTGTTCACAGTGAAGCTGATTGCGGACGGTTGCTTTGGTGACGGCACGTTGGAGAGGGCGTCTTCCCCAGGAGATCCTTCGCCTGCATAGTCAGGCATGGGCACTCCCTCAGTGTTGGGGGCACCCTCCTCATTGTTCTCCCCGTCGACTGCCACAGTGGTAGGCTTAAACATGGGGCCGCTACCAGGGGTGCTGCAAAACAGGACATGCAGACACTCAGACAGGCTACCCAAAATTTAGAGCTGAAAACAATCCCGTGCTTTACGAAAACAACCCCATGCTCTACAAATGTATGAATTTTATGCTGCTATTCTGTAAAACATACAGAAAGAAGTGCGTGACTTTGTGTGACAGCGCTCTGTTGGTGCACGGTTCCCGCCGGCCTGCAGAGGGCAGCGTTTCCTCACCAGTCCTGCTGCTTCCTCTGCTCTGCGAGCTCGTGCAGCCGCCGCAGCAGCTTCTCCTGCTTCCTCTCATCCCTGCGGGAGCGCGACGACACGTTCCGCGCAAACTCCCGCTGCTTCAGCTCCTTCAGCCTCTGCAGTGCGGGACAGGGAGGGAGCGCAGGAAGGACAGGGAAGATAAACCAACACACTGAGGCCACTCATACTGAAGCAAAGTAATTCTGTCCATTACTGAGGCGAGGCATTTGCCAGAGAGCTGCCCAGACAGACTACCAGATGCAATGATTTTTTTTTTTTTTTGAAAACTCCTGATTTTTTTTCCCCCATAAAAGCACAGCACAGCATGTGTACAATCTCTGTTGGAGAAGCAAGAAATATGACTGTGCTAATATTTGATCAGTGTCAGACTGACAAGTTCCCATTTCTTTTTCATCACAATGATTGAGCGACAAGAGGGGAAAGGAAAAGTCTGTCAGGACAAGCACTGGACCCAGAGCAACCCCAGTCCCATCTCCCTCCCAGGCCCCGAAGCCGCTGCACTTTTTCCACCAAAGAGGGTCAGACACAGTGCCTTACCTGCATCTCACCGCATCCACACCCTCTTTGCTTTGGTGCTTTCAGAGAAGAGGGTTATTGGGTTTTGCCACTGGCATGTGTGTGCGTCTGTATGTTTGTGTGTGTGATTTCGTTGGACAGAACTTACTGGCATGACCAAGCAGCGTATTACAAGGAAACAGCCACATGTGAAGACTACTGCGCTCTGCTGCTAGGTGTACTCTACTGCGGACTGCAGGGCTGAAGGAGTGAGAGGGGAGGGCAGGGGCTGCAATGGGAAGGTTTAGTAATGGAGGACAGAGCAGCTATTGGGTTAGCCTGTGCCAATAACAAAGGAACATACTGAAAGAGAAGGGAGAAATTAAAGAGAAAAGACAATGTCCTGCCTGCCAGAGGTGCTATCACCATGTGCTGCCGTCTCCAAGCTTCTTTTAAAGATCTTTTTTAAAAAAAAGTGCCAAAAACTTGAGAACTCCATTCATGGATTCATGGCTCCTTTTGACTGTCCAGTATTTTTCCTCATTTCTCTCATATGCAAGATGTTCACATGGTGCGAATCTGAACATAAGCAGACCTTAATAAAAATGACAAAGACATTTACAGATTAGAATTAGTCACTTATCAATTTGTCCCGTACCCACACACCATCATTAGCTGGCTGAGCGTGGGGCAGCAGATTCAGAGTCCTAAGGTGAGTCCTAAGGTGGCAGCGTTTTCAGATTTGAGATTCTGACCCTCTGCAGACAGGACATTGGTGTTATCTCACGCTCCCAATGCAGACAATGGGTGAAGGAAGGGGGGAGTAAAGACACTCGCTCACAACATGATGTGGGACTGAGGGGAGGCAGCAGCCAGTAGGACAGCGAGTAGAGAGACTCACGCGGGAAGTCTGGATGCCCACTTATACAGAGGGGTTTGCTGGCAATACATCAGCTGAAAAATGTTAAACAATTGCAGAACAAAAACGAAAAAAAGAAGAAATAAACAGAAAGATGTAAAACCTCCTGAAATAAGTTCTCTTTTGAAGGAACAGGGAGGGGGATTAAAGCATTACATGGCAAGCAGTCCTTACGAATGAGGACTCGGTGCAGGACTGAATGGGTGAGGAAGGAGGTGGTGGTGAAAAGGGGGACCATCAAAGGATTAGGGATATCACATCCACAAGCACTGCTGGATGCACCTGCTTTCTCACAGCTCTGCGGGGACACTTCATGAGGAAACCGACAGACCTGCTTGTGTTCAGAGTAGTGAGACAAGCCAAGGCATTGACTTCATTGGGAAACTGTTACAAAGGCTGTGGGCTCTGATGAATACAGACACCAGACTGATATATACACACACTTGTGATTAGACAAATGCAGTTTACCTTCTCTCATGCCACTGAGAAGCTAGTCTGCTAGCTGACAGTTTCATTGAGCAAACCATTTCTTACCAGTACCGTTTGAAGAACACTTTCCAGAATAAGAGATTTAAACTACAAACCTCATTCATATCAGAGAGCCCTCTGTGTAACCCAACACAGTGCTTTATGGGATCTGTGGATACCCAACAAAATCTGTTCTGCCAAGAAGAGGATGCTCTGCTCTATGGCAAATCAAATTCTGAGAGCAGGTGTTTGCACTGTAAAAAGGTTAAACCCCTGTGCGTGCGTGTGTGTGTGTGTGTGTGTGTGTGTGTGTGTGTGGGCGCGTGTGGTGGGAGGCTTTGCATGAATCTATGGAGAACAGGTGTCAGGGAGAAAGCTACATGCAAACTTGGAGCCAACAAGTGTCAGAGCTCAAACACAGCAGCTTCACCACACCCCTGAGTGTGATTACAGCAAAATCCACTCCCCTGACTGGGGAATATGTCAGGCGTTACCCATCACTTAAGCGACTACCAGTGTAAACACTGTGAGGACAATTCTATAACAGCTGATTCAGTTCACGCATCTAGTTTGCCAACAGTTTTGATCCAGACACAGATCACATCAGACTCGCATCCATTTTCCATTCAGCTGTTTGCAATGCAATCTCTGAGTTCTTAAACGTGGGTTATGCTTTCAGTCAAAATGCTTACTTATTGAATTTCTTTGTACAAATCGACAAATTCAGTTTCAAGAGAATGTACCTAGACACCCAGGCTGGTGTGCTTGATGTGAATCAGTTTGTTGTTTGAAAAAACAGGATAGCTCCTGTTCAGTCATCAGACAGGAGAGACTGTCCTGCTGTAAATGTTTAATCTCTGAGAATGATGAATATTTGATTAGTAACAATTGATTCTTATTGTCTTCTCTGCGAGACAGCAGAGGAACAAGAGTACTGCCAAAAGGAAAATGGCTACCATTTATTAGCAAGGTAGACAAACTGAGTGTTAATACAGTTTGTTATCCAAATTATATTTGCAAGCTAACCAGCATTAACTAAATTACACTCACTTGTTAACTAATGAAATCCCATGATGTGTGAACTAGCTCCAAAGTTACTGAAATTAACTGCCTGCTAGCTAACAACAAGTGAGCGTCCACTGTGTAGTTGGTGTAGCACTGGCTCGTTAACGTAACTGGCCGATGAAAATGAAGATTTAAATGAGTGCATGAGGATTTAAAACAGCAAACTGACATTGTATACCAATTTTTTTTCCCTCATAGTAGCCTATGAACAAGTGCGCTAAACACAGTGTTTAGTCACAAACACTCAGTTAGCAACTTGCTAGCACATACATCTGTCTGCCCCAGAGTATGGCCTGTTTTTCCACAGTTTTTCAGTTCGGGAGTTTAGCATGGTAGTATCAGGAGTCAAAACACTACAATTGTTTTAAAAAATCTGAAACAATTTTTAAATTAGGACTAACTTGACGCCGTCAGCATGTGTGGGTTGTTTGGCAAGACCTTCAGGGCAAACCTTCAGAGATTTACATTGTGCAAAAGGAAAGAAGGGGGCATGCTATTGGCAAGCGTGGGCAGTAACCATAGCGTACGGGCAGGGGTGGGGAGAGGGAAGAGCCTACCTGCTTGTGAGCGTGGTCATAAGAGTTGATGTGGTTGTCAAACTCCTGGTGTTTTTGGTACTGCTTGTCACATAGCTCGCAGTAAAAGTTGGCCCTTAGGTCCTCCAGAGCTTTGGCGATGGCTTTCTCTTTCTCAGCGTAATCCTGTAGAAGGACACAGAGTGGGTTGATAATGTTGGCCATTCAACAAGGACATAAAATGGATACACAACCTTGGCATAAAGCTTTAAAATACAGCACACTCTGCTGAGGATAATCACATCCATCCAGGAGGTGAAAAACTGGCTTCCATGGGCCAAACTTCAACAGCCATAAGCAGTAACTGAAATCACATGGGGAAAACTCTACTTCTGTGTCATAGCAATAGAAAGGAAAACAAATGGAGAAATAAAACTGCAAAAAGCAGAACAATTCAGTTAAACGAGAAGAATGAGTAATGTGCTTACCGAGAGGGTCTGTGATGTAAGAGGAGAATACACCTGACCCAGCAGCCATTGTTGCTGCACAGGGCACGACTGAATCACTAAACAAAAATCTTCCGCTTACACGTACTGAAAGGACTGGAGGACATGCAGAGAGGGTATATGAGATGCCTACAGGACACTTGCTGTGTCTTGGGGAGAGAGATTCCAGATTCTAGTAATGACCACAATTCCAGTGCATTAATTACTATACTATGCTACTAAGGTCAGACAGGCCAGACCCTCCCTCTTTCAGTATTCTGTGTGTAATGACTTCTTGAAAGGGGTTAAAAACGTGCGTGACTGCTGCAGCACCTTGTCTACATTTTCCCCCACTCAAACCATCTGCTTCAGTATACACCCTTTCTTTGCCTTTCATTTCTACTATACCTCTTCAACCCTCCTTCCTTCCATTTTCCATCTTCTGGTTTTGGAGCGTTCAGTCATTAAAGAATATACTGAGTTGTCCAAGTGCGCACGCTCACTTTCTGACCATATTATTCATGAGCAGGCCCCAAGCAGCTTAGTCACAGTTTCTACTTTCTGCTACATAAAGACCACATTAGTTGAGTGTGGGTGGAGAGAGTCTGAGGTTTTTATGTTCCTCTACAGATTCGTCATGTGAGTGTCACAGTTACACAGGCCTGAAGAATGACTAACAGGAGATGAAGGCTGCAAGTGACTGTACTCCTGCATCACAAAAGCCAAGCGTTTTACTGCGGCAGAGAGGCAGCCAATGTATCAAACTGGATTCAGCGTGGATCAGAAAGACATGGACGTGGATGAGAAAGACACGGACCCGTTTGGGAGGAAATGGCCAGAGAGAGAGAAATGGAGGGGGGACCCACCTTGTACTTCTGCCGCAGCTCTTCCGTGTCCTCCTTCTCGACCTCCAGCGCTCTGCGCTTCTCTGTGGCGTCCTCCGCATAGTCCAGCTGCCAAGAGCAGGACGCACACCCAGCTGTCAGGTACCAAACCCCCGCCCTCACTCACGCACCCACAATTCATCACTGCGCCCCTGCGCCCACCAACAGCAAGCCTGCCAAATCTACCTAACACGTGCACCTGAACAGAGGACAAACACAGATGCTGTGCTAAAACCGGACACAACGCACTCGCTCACGTCACGGACAGAGGCCCACGGTAAAACGCCATGCAATGTCATTTCTGCAAACGCTCTCCACCAGATATATCCGCACCTGACCTTTTGCAGCAGCGGTGAAAATCGCTTCACAGTCCAAACCCCCCCCCCCCCCCCCCACATTGTGGCTTTTCATCCCACACACTCCCCTCAAGCCCTGCTGCTGCATTACGAAGCGTGCTTTACCTCCATCTCCATGCGTCCCATTCCCATGACGTCGTATTTGAGGATGATGGGCACGGGGTCGGTCCGGCCTGCAGGGTGGGCAGAGAGAGACACGAGAAGACGGGTGAGGGCAAGGGGGCGTGGTGCAGGGGCGGGCCTGTTCCGGCACAGTGTGCCGGGTTTCAGGTCTTGGCTTGAAGTGCAGAGACCAGACCAGAGTGCAACAGTGATCCAAACATCAGCCATTCTCACAGCTTACAGGGCACCGCTCGGAGCTGCTACAATCCCAACTGAGTGTTTTGAAACTGTAAGTCATGCATTCACGTCCGTGTGCTGTGCGCATTTCTGCAGCACACGCTCAAAGAGAGGGTTTCGTGCACAAGCCAGACAGCCATTTCGTTTTTTCCTTTCCTCCTTGTAGAGAAAGGAGGGGTTGATAAATTTGTCGCAATGTCTCTCTCCTGCATATCCAGCCCCCCTGTGGACAGCGACTCTACTCCTCATTGCTCGTCCTGGCCCCCGTCCTCCACCCTGTCCAGCCAATCAAAAAACCTGCTGCAGCGTGCACTGAATCCCATTAAAACAGGCAAACTTTCGCAAGGACATGTGGCGTCAAAAACTGACTGCATGCCTCTGGGGGGTAAGAGGATGTCCGCACTAATGCGGTGGCTGCAGAGCCCAGAAAACCGGGGCACGCTCGAATTTGACACCAGGGCAGGAGGCGCAGATGCAGCCCACTACATCACAGTACACTGCGCTACACTGCGGGAGTATCGCAAACTACCGCATAGCTTATCCACCATACATTATTAATGTGACTGAACTTGCCTGGTCTCTCTAAACTGCCTGCTTTACACTGAAGGTAATACGAGTCGGTGTAGATACACCCCTCATCTACTAGTACTCCATCCTAGGTTGATCTCCCATTCGAAATCACTCTCCCACATAGGAGAAGGTTTGTTTTAAGGTTTATTTTTTTCTCTTTTTTTGGGGGTTTACCGCAAGCTGTGAAAAGAGCTTGATGAGAAGACCATTACCTTCAGAGAAACTGGAAAAAAAAGAAAGAAAATAAAATTGAACTACGCTGGAGATTAATACACATTGTTTATTCCACTCAGAACCAGCCAAACAAAGCAGGTACAGGGGAGTAAGGAGACAAGCATTGAGCTACGGCAGTAGGGTGATGTCACAGGCTACTGATCACCATGGTGACAGTGGGGGCGGTACTTACCAGGTTAGAGTGAGGAGCGGGATGGTGAGGAAGGGGGTGACAAACTGACAGAGAGCCCTTAAACAAAAGGCACGCAACTTGTACAATGCTGCTGCCGCAGGTACACAAACAGAGGCTTCAATCAGTCATTCGGTTTGGTTTCAGTTGTTTTTTTGGCTTTCATATTATAAAACTGTACAAAATCATACCATTGGGCAAAAAACAGTTTATCATGAGTTGAGATTTTGGTATCATTCAGAGTTGTGATGTATAGCTCACTGCAAGTGCTTCAACTGAAAATATGCACTTTAATGCTGTAAAGGGCTGTTAATGAGGAAATCAAAGACATTCCCCAATCATGATGCCATCTTTGAATATACAAGAGTACCTGCAACATATCTGAACACAAAACATGATTAACAGTTTGGCCAGTGCAGGTTACATCCATTTTTTGCTGAAAAGGAGATGTCTCTATAGTTTTTACACTGTCCCCCCACCAACAGCTAAAATTAAATTAAGCCCATAAATGAAGAGCAGCAGCTCAATGCCACGGAGGCAGGAAGAAGGTCCTCCAATGCTGAGTACGCAGACAGGGGCCTCAAGCAGGGGTCTGTGTACTCTCAAGTCACAAATCATTTACTTAAAATAAAATGACACAGGAGGTGGGACCACACCCCCTGCTTATACAATTTAAATTCAGCTGAAGAAAATAAAAATGGGGCTGAACATTAATCAATGCCAGTCTGGCTTAAAAATTCTGATTCATGGTAAGGCTGCAATGTTTTTCTTAATTTCTGTGTATGCTCTTTGTTTACATGTTATACAGCAGACATAGCCCAATGGTATAATCATGAAGTGCGAGCTTGTATTGCAGAAGGGACTGACTGAACTTTGACTTCTTACAGCATTGTCTGGGCCAGTTGGCCATATTGGGGGAGCAATCAGAGATGGAGGTATTACTGCTTATTTAAAAAACTGTGAAGACATGCTCTGGCAGAAGACTAATGCTAGAGTTATAGCCTCCTTGTAAAAAGCAACAATTTAACAAGTTATTTTAATAGCAAGTGAAAAGCCAAATAAGAAAATTTACTCTTGACATGCGCAAGTGAAGCAGTACCCAGTTCTATTCTAGGTCAGCTGTTGACCAGATAAACACCAAATCTCTGTATACTAATATAATCTAGGCTAGTGGGTGGAGCACCAAGAGAAACCCTTTCATCCTCCTCCACCGATACGCTGTTCATGTCATCAGTCATCTGGTTGACAGCCAATGCTATGAGTGTCAGAGCTCAGAAACCAGAGGTGCAGTCCAGAAGGAGCCCTCTGTGCTGCTTTCTGGGTACCCGTCTACAGTTACGCCACCATGTGTGTCTCTGCTAACGCATGCCATAGTCCCTTTGTTCAACATGGGTGAAAGGAGCCACAAATTAGACCCAGCACGACAGTGGAATTTTTCTGAATATATATCATTTCGTTTTTTAAACTGCTTTTAAAAATGTACAGTGACATCCCTTCTAGCATTACCCATTCCAATGGAATGCTCAAAGTGTGCACTGAAATAAAATAATCTAGAGAAAAAAAATAACTGAAAACAAACAAAAAAGGTCTAAATTATGGATATAACAACAAAACGACCAAGCAGCAGAATGAAGGCTATAACAGAGAGAGAATTAAAAGCCTACTATATTGGTGCACTGGTGACAGGAAAACGAAAAAAAAATATATATATATGATCGGGGAGAAATGAAAATTACCACTAAGTTTACCATCAGCATAACATGGCCGGGTTCATAACACTGCAAAAAAGAAACACCAATTGGTTAAGCAGGAACAGTCAGCTGGGCTGGGGACTTACTGAAGCCCTGCTCACCCCTCCAAACCCCACTAAGGCGGGACAGGGAAGGGTAAGACGGGGGGTTTCAAATCCTGCCGTCACGAGATGGACACAGACACGCCCCTCAGCCCGCCCCTTCACCCAACCCTTGCAGGATAAAGCAGATTCCCTCTTCAGCTCATTTCCTTGACAACATTCCATCAGACAGAGGGTCAAAGGTGAGATTTTGGGGCGGCAAATACACAACATTCACGCTGTTTTGAGCAAGTGCAAGCACTTGCACGCACACTTCATCTGTACGGAAAACAGGGATGTACTCAAGTTATTCTGAGTGCTTTAGGCGAGCTGGCTGAAGGGAGCGGAGCGTGAAATGACCTGTCCGGTGAAGAACCCAAAGCAAGCACCCCACCCTCAGAGTAACCCCAATCCCAAGGCCATGCCTCCGCTGCATGTGTGCAGGCTGCATCTAAACAAAACACTTCTAGTCAGAGAGAAACACTTCCTGCCTGTCTCTCCCATTCAGAGATCACATCAGTGCAACCCCCTAACCTGCGACACCTCTTTTCTTTATTCTTTCTCTACATCTCAAGAGTGGCAAAATACAAACTGAGGCACAGCTACGGAGGAGGGAGTGCAATATTTCAAGCACAGAGCAGTAGTCGGGCTTTGAACAGTAAAATATAAACACTTATCACACCAGCAGTCACCATGTGGAGAGCTGTACCACTGTTAGCTCTCACTGACAAACAGGAGGCATACCTCCATGTGATGGGACTGCAACTCTCAGCCGAGATGTCGGAGTATAGTTCACTTTGAAAGTTCAGTCCCTGCACTGCTGAACTCAGTTCCATCACCAGAACACTGTAAATAAACTTGAAATTGAAATGGAACCCACAGTTCCTGAGCCTGAACAGGAAGAACCACAGAGTGTGTCATCTCCCTTGTGACAGATGACCTCTGCCACAGCTCAAAACTCTCAATCACCCATCGTCCAAAGACAGAACTGCTAAGGAACTGGGGTCAGGCATTGGGAGTCAGGAGTTGATGGAAAGGGGCAGGGGTGTGAAGTGGTGTGAGGGTATACCTCTGGAACCCACTGGTGACCTACATGCAGCCCACTCACACTCCAGTAAATGGACCTCCACACACCCACGCCGCGGTGCTCCACAGAAACACAATGGACCATGTCTGTTCAGTGAGTCACTCCGAGCACTCCCATAGGATTCACGGCCAATTCTGACCCCAATTACAACCACTGACGGGCACGGAAATGCTTAAATTGAGAAATTCATTTTGTGAATAGGGAATGCCAAGGGATTGTGTCGGTAATGGGGACACAGCATCAGACCTTTAACAATCAAGGTCCTGAGAGCGTTTCATGAGGATTTTAGGAGATCAGAAGCAGAAGTCATTATTGCAATTGAAAAGGAACATTATGTTTGAGACCGAAAGGAACACAAACCAATAACCGTGGGTTCCAACAAATCAGATCAAAAAAAAAAAGTAAGAAAAGACGAATGGATAACTGAGTCAATGCAGAGAACAGGAGGAGCAGGGACATCAGAAACCATGGGCAAAAAAGGCAACTTAGCCGGTGCAACTTTTACTCTCAGAAATGAACACGTAGGAGATCCGTATTCATTTATTTAGGGAGCCTGTAAATGAGAAAGAAATCCTGAATAAGGAGACAATAATCCGGATTTCTCGTGCCCTTATGGAAACCCATTAAAAGCTAGAGAAAATGCTTCTTCTGACAGCTACAAATGCTGATATGTACATACAGTTCTGTACACTGTAAGTGAAATAAACTGTCCACGTTAACTAAAGTTACACAAACTGGTACACGATACCTGCTATAAAAATTGTTCTTTTGGGACATATGTCAGCTACGTTGAACAATATAAACCATTTTCATCTTTGAAGCACACTTAATGACAGTTTCACAGCCACTCACTGTAGTCATTATACAGGCTTTGAGGAAAAAACACCATAAGATAAAGTATTAAGACTGGTGGAGAAAATATGCATACATGTTATTGGTGGGCCTCTGCATGCTTTTTCCAGTACCACCACAGTTACAGCTCTGGACTGCGGGTGGCGCTGTGATGCTGCATCTCAGCCTAGGCTGAAGAACACAAGGCCATATATGTCCCTGAACTGAGGAGCAACAAACATTTGCCTCTTCCCCCTCAGGGTCTCTCTCCCTCTCCTCTCTCATGCATGGCGGCCTCCTTTCTCCTGCCTCAGAGAGAGAGCGCCTTTCATTTCCAAAAGTGAGAGGCCTGACATTTCCTGCCCTTTCCAGCTGGAATAAAATGACCCAAATTTTGATGCTGTGCATGAGGGCTACTTAGAAGGCAGGTTAGCGTGACTCACTTTTTCCATCGCTTCTGATAGGATACTTTCCAGGAGAGAAAAAGCATTCCGCTGCAATTTCACCATACCAGCCTGATGTGCTTGTCGGAGAAGGCTGGTCATCCCCTAAAACTAAAACAGGCCACTGAGGCATGCTTGCACTGCAGGACAAGTTTATGAATGCATCTTGGAGGGCTTCACACCACATTCACTGCCCTGTCAGTTTTAAAGGTTGAATGAGTTCTTTCGCGCTCCATCAGTGCTGATTGTGGAGAAGACAGGGCTGCGGAGGAGAGCGTCCTACAATCGCTGCATATGATAGGGATGAGGGGTGACAGGGATGAGACGGGTGAGTGTTGCGCAAATGACTGCTTATTTACTCTGCAACGCAGACATGCAAGCTGGGGGGGCCGACAGGCAAGCATGTGTCAAGGCGGCAATGAGGTAAGCACAATTGAAAGTGTTTGATTTCCATAAAGGTGAGGGGAGAAGGTGGGAATCATGTCCGGAATTTCAACAGGAAAAAAATGCGCCAAGGGCCTGAATGAGTGTCTTTCGCCCTTGCTCCGAGACACGAATATAAATTACTTGTGGCTTGCCCCGTCCCTCTCCATTAACTTGCAATCTCCTGCCTGGGGGCGGGTGGGTGTGGGTTCACCAATTACGCAGATTTATAGCTGATGTGATCCATGCACTCACAGCCTCTCAAAGCAAACCTTAATATTTCAGAAACTAAAGATCTCACGAGCGGCTTTCCCAGAGGGGCACAAAATCTAATTTCATCAATTCAGCGCATACATTCCAGAGCCAACGGCTGACAGCAGACATGCAAAAGGCTTCAGGCGAATCTGCCAACTGAAAAGAAACTTTGCTGACAGTCAACTCATAAAGGAATAACTGCGATCCAGCTTGATCAAGCATTCCACGGGAATGGCTTTTGCCAGAGCTGGGGGGGGGGGGGGCGCGGCGACACAGCCTTCCTTTCAACTACACACACACCACTGATTATACTTTGCTTTGATTTGTTCCCCTGCACGTTCTTCGTCTGTGGTGGAACTTCTTGGAGCACATGAAGTTCTTGGCATGGGATATGGAGGGGCAGCAGCAGTGACCACCATAGCTGCAGCCCCTGGTTGGAATCCAGTAAGTCCACCCTGCCACCTGAGTGAAGCACAGGCAATGAAATTCCCAACACTACAGTTTCCCCCGACTGTCTTTGCTGACCAGAGAAGCTCCGGAGGGGTGTGCGGTTGTTGTGGTTCAGTGGGGGGTGCAATGCAGGGACTGGTTCCCCTTGTGACACGAGACAGAAAGCTGGCCAAAAACAAACTCGGCAGGCGACGACATCCTCTCTGCAGAATGTGACTGCTAACCGCTCCCTGTCGCGCGCTTAGCCCATCTGCAGAAACGACACGCAATTAGGTCACTCGCAGCCTGGCTGTCGGACCCTCCTCACTGGTCATGGGGACGCAGGGGTCGCCGCGCACGCAGCAGAGTAGCAGGGAGGCGGCTGAGTAACATGAGCAGAGGAATGCACTCGTTCGCAATTTCAAAAGTCACCTTGTGGCATTCCTTTTCTGTGCTTGTTCCATATGGAGCAACAGCAAACAGGGGTTACTGTATCCGTAGCAATAGCAAACAGGAGCGATAAGCCATACTCAAACCCAAACGAATTCACATGGGATTGTTCAGGATTTTACAGGCTTAATGCACCTTTCAACACTCTCTACGTCATGCTGATCTGAGTGCTAACCGTGAGGGAAAATGGCGAGCCAGCAGAAATGCATGTAAAGCGCTGGCTGCATTGGGAACACTGAGCAACAGCAGTGGCAAAACACCCGCCATGGAGTGCCGCCTCCATCATGCCCCGTGCAGGAGGGCAACTAGAGCCACTGTCAATCCCTGCAGCTGGCCTGTCAAAAGGGAGAGGCAGCTGTGGACAACCCCATTGTGCTTTGGTCACGCCTTCCACCATGACATGGACATACACCACACACCATGGAAACACCGCACTGTCAAAGGGCTTGTGTTAGGGTCGAAGGCCATGATCAACATGGGTGACTATCCCCAGCAAGGTCTCCCTGGACCTGAACGACTAGGTAATCCTAGATGCTTGAAGGATTCAGACTGATACTCAGACTATGTTAACAATTAGCTATTAGCCCCCTTTCCATGTGGGAAAAAATGCAGAGTGAATACAGCACTGATGTAATGAACAGTTTAATGAATTTAGTTTGAAATTGGGTGAACGCACCAAGAACACTTAATAAGCAATTTTACCTTTGCATGTACTAATTAAGCATTCAAGCCAACACGGCAGGATGCCCTTCGGATGCAGTAGGCTGAGGGGGAGGAGCTACATCATGCCTTGAAAGCATAAACGGACCATCACTGGAACAGTCAGCAAACACTCATTAAAGAGGCACTGATTGTGGTACTATGAGGAAAAGAAGCCCAGGAAAAGTGTCTGTTAAATGTGCAGTATGCCCAACCAGTCAGGCTTATTAGGGGCCTTGACTTGGTGCTTTCAGACTCCGAACTTAACACTTTCTGACACACTTCTTCAATAAAAATGCTTCTGGGTCCAATTATACTAAAATATGAAATTGAATGTAAATGATTAACACTTGCTCAGGAAACTGCTCTGAGCCAGTTGCCTTTAACGTATTGAGAGGGCTTTTTCGGCCAACTGAACATGCACATGCCTAAAAAACAAGGTCATTAATCATTAGTGAATGGGGAAAAGGAAATAAAATTCACCAATGACATATCACAATGGGAATCCAATTGGCAATACCCCCATGGGGAACAATATAAAAATAACTCAACCACCACTCTGCAGATCACAACATCCTGCCTTGTGGCAAAATACTGACCTCATAAAATTACTGTACAATTAGCCTTGGTGCACTCTTAGTCAATAGTGCATAAATTGAATCCTTCGGATTACAATTAAGGCATGCATCTTGCTGGTGTTACCAACACAACACTGCAGTTGGGAATAATTAGGCAGGAAAACAGCTTTCAAAATGAGAGGACTACTGAATAACCCCCAGGGTTGTTTTATATAAAAACAGAACTAATTATATATCTAATTCTTTTTAATAACGAATCTTCCCTTGTTTAAGTTGTGGTTAAGTTGTGGAGCTCTCTTGCCATAATGAAAACTAATGAATCCACAGACTGCAGACATTTCTCCCATGAGGTTGACAGATGACTGCAGTTCAGATCATGTTTTCTGCAGTGGTGAGTAGCAATCTGATGTGAACGGCGCTGAACCCTCCACCAACCCGGTGCAGTCCTGCCATGTGTTCATACGTGGTTGGCCAACAATGACATTGAATACTGAGTGACAATCATCGCTGTCCATCCCGTCGTCTTAGGGCAACGAATGAGGATGAAACAGTTGAGAGGATGGCCAGGATCCCCCCTCGAGCCTCTAGGATCAGACTGCAGCCCAGCATCCCTGACCTCTGCAGTAAGTCACAGCCACTTTCCAGCTCCGCCTACAAGTAAATCCTCAGTTAAATGCCTTAATTGCCTCCTCCACCACCCTTCTCCCTCTAGAGGGAGTTCATGAATTTAAACTATGACAGTTTACACCTCCCTGTCTGGGAGTTCAGGCAGGGCTATGATGTCAGACAGCCTTGGGACTGTGGTTCTGAAGGCAGGCTGGAGGGCGGAGCTGTAGGTTTGCGGCACATTTGCGGGTTTCACAGAGAGCTCTGGAATCCCAGTGTTTATCTGACACAGCAGTGGCACGAGGCAGAGGGCTGTCAGCACATGTCAGTGTCATCAGCCCCCCCAATCCCTCACCCTTAGCAGCACCAAGAGGCGTGACTGCTACAGGCAGAGTGGACTGAACCAGCATGCCAATTAATAATGGAATACAGCCTCATTGCACGTACAGCCCTCTACTCTCACAGTGTTGGGAGACGACCTTCAGTCCCCACCAGGATAGCTATTGAGACGTCCCTCGACCCAGTTGATGGCAGCTCCGTGGCAGGAATCCAAAAAAGTGGTCAGATAGCTGAGCATGCTGAAAAATGTCCCAGGCTCCCTCGCCAGAGATCAATCAGGGTTGCGCCCGCGGGGCTTTAACAGTGCTGATTTAGCGCTTCCAACACCAGAGCATCTGCGAGGATTTGCCCCAATTAAACACTCACACAGACAGCAGGTCAAGATACACCTGTCCTCACACAAACACACATCAAGGGATGTTGCTGAAACAATGGCCTTGAGTAACTAATGCACAAAGTTAACTGTTTTTTTCCCCCACTTTGTCTTTTGCATAGTTTTCCAGAATTATCGACCAATTTCTCTCTAAAACACTAGAATGTGCAGTGGCTAAGCAAATGTCTTCCCTTTTCTCACAGAACAGGCTTCTTGACCCCTTCCTGTCAAGTTTCAAGGCTGGTCATTTCACAGAGACTGCCCTCTTCTCCATCAGTGAAGCTCTTCATCAGCTAAAGCATCATCCCACTCCTCATTCTTGATTATTCTGGACCTTTCTGCAACCTTTAATACAGTGGACCACACGCTACCTCTGTCTACCCTGGCTACACTGGGTATCTCTGACACAGCTCTTCCTTGGATTCAATCCTACCTCTCTGGATGTTTTTTCAGCATTTCCTAGAACGCAGTTTTTCTAGACTCCACAATCTGCTCACAAGCATCCTGCAGGCTCTGTACCTGGGCCCATCGTCTTACATGCAATCTCTTGGCTCCGCCATCTCCTCCAATGGCTTTCCATACCACTTCTACGCTGACGACATTCAACCTTTCACGCCTTTTCCTTCCATCTGACACACAGGTCTCTGCATGCGGCTCAGCTTGCCTAAAGGACATTTCACAGTGGATGGTGGACCTCCACAAAAAGAAGGCTCCACCCAGCTAAAACAGATACTTTACATCCCCTCCAGGTCCTCTTCATTGAGACCTCTCTCTCAGCCTAGAAACTACAAGATTTTTCACCAATAGCACTCCTTCTGTCAGAAGCCTTGGGGTAATGCTTGACAACCAACAGTACTGCTCTTTTCAGGTTACAACAGTGAGTTGGGTGTTCAGATCCATTTTGTACAATATCCAAAGACTCCAAAGAGTCTCTACCTCACTGTGTATTCTACACAGCTCCTAATTCAGGCTCCGGTCCTCTCAAGCCTGCACTCCCTCTCCTTGCATGTCTTCCTGCCTGTACCAACAAACTCCTGCAGCTAATCCAGAATGTAGCAGCAAGACTTGTCTACAACCTCCCATAACATAGTCAAGTCACAACCCCTCCTTACCTGGCATACATGACAGTGAATGGGACAACCCCCTCAGTCAAATCAAAGTCTTCAAACTGTATATACCAGCCAGATCACTACACTCTGCATCCATGGGCAACTGACTGTCCATTCCTGGCAGGATCACTCCTCTCAGCCATAATGCCTGTCTGTACTGGCCCCCCCCAATGGTGGAATGAACTTCCCATGGGGGTCAGGACAGGAAAATCACAGATGCAGGTTGAACATCTACCTCTTTAGACTGCATCTGGGTTCTACCTATACCGATACCCTCTAAACCCAAACATCTCTATCTTGCTGCTTATTTTACATGTAATATCGTGCTGTTTTATGGATACTGTAATCTAGTGGCTGTATGATGTATGCTAGTGTACTTAGTTCCCTTAGATTCTAGGCTGTGTAGTTTCAGGTTAGCATAACTTGTGGTAGTGCTTGAATGGTGCTGTGCTCACACTCACTGGTCTGGGAGTGTTCTTAGCCTTGTCTGACACTGATGCTGATTTAACTTGAATGGATACACTTATGTTCTCTTGTGCAGCAAGTCTCTCTGGATAAGAGTCTCTGCTAAATGAATATAATATCACGTAAAAGGGGAAGATACACCAAGCTATCCCACGGATGCAGGCCAGCAAAAATATATTAATTAGTCTATAATTCAGTTACTAGAAAAGTAGAACAACAGTCTAAAGCCAACATCAGATGGGAATAACCCTTGGGCTTTTCCTTAAACAGATTTACTCAGTGCAGAGGCAGCTGATACAAGGAATTAAATACTCAAGAGATAAATACTAAGATGTGCAGGAAATCTGTAAACATGTTCGCCATACATCTGGTGAACCTGGTGAATAAACAGCCTTTTAAGTAATAACCATGCCCGCTAGCATAATCACCACTGATGTTTCCATGGTCACCAGCCTGGCTGATCTGTCAATCATGTGACAACGTAATCCTGCATTAACCATGGAAATGGAGAGATATTAAATAATCAGCTTTATACACTTCATCACATTAAAGAGATTTAGGGTGGGAAAAATCTCAATTTTTAAACGATATTTCACTTCAGATATTAACAGCCATAACAGTACAAAAAAGCTGATCCACAAACTGAAAGCAAGTCATTTATCATCAGGGGTAATTTCCTTTAATTCTTCTGAATTCATTAGCCGGAACTGGAACAGCACAGTAAGGGAAATGGACCATGCTGAATCCACGGAGATGAGGATTAACAGTTTCTCATTTAATCAGCTAATTGATTCAATTACTCCAGTGAGAGCAAAGAGGAGTAACAAACACCAAAAGAAAAAAAAATCAGTAAGCTGTTAATGGCTTTGTTGGTATACTGCTGGAATGCAATGAGCTACAGTGCATCAAAGTGAATTTACATCTTAATGAGGGTGACAGGTCGCCGGTGCGGCAACAGGGTGACTGGTCTCAGGTGAACTTACTAAAGGTGGGGGATCAACAGCGCAGAGCAGGGAAGGCTGTTCTCAGATCAGATTAATAAAGGTGGGGGGTGGACTGCTGTTGGCTGCGCCTGCAGAGCCGGTCTGGTTGAGTGAAGGGGCCTGAGGGAACAGCCGGAACGAGACAGCCTGTTTCACTCAGCTGCCGGCGACAGGCAGCGACGGATCAGGAGAGGAGAAGAACGTCCTTGAAGAAGTGAAAGGAGGGCGCAAACCGACAGGGTCCTGACAGAAGGCCATCCGATGACCCCAGTCAGCCTGGGCAGCCCTGGTGGCCCCTCATCATGCCCCCAAGGAGCAATGGCTTGCCCCAAAGCAGAGAATTCGTAGAAGTTACTGGCCAGAGTCTGCTGCTACCCCACACAAGTCTTTGACTGTTTGCAGCAAACCTTCCTAAACAGGCATAGACATAATCCCATCTTTACATCATGCACCTACACAAGGTACTGCGGTGACTGCCAGCTGAGAAAAAAAATCAAATAGTAAAAAACTTCCCATACAGTCAGGCCACAACATCTTGCCATTTTTTTTCCCACTGAAACATTTCTGAAGGACTGTTATAAATGTGTGCGGTCTCACAGTGGCATGGATTGCTCGAATTGGTTGAGCCCAGGCTAAGAGGCTGGACACTTAGAGTGCTGGCGCCCTTCCTGTCCTTCAAAGGGTCCGCCAACAGAATACCGACGGCTCCCTGTGAGAAACGTTAACGGCTCCTTACTGCAGCTCTGGGTAAAAAGCTTCACCGGGATCCTCCTGCCAGAACGCACAAGTAACAGAGGTGGCAAAGAAACGCTCAAGCACTGTATGAGGGTGAGACTTGAACACCACAACCTGCCCCGGCATAAACAGCTGCAGCTTGACTAGTTCCCCCACTGTGGATGCATCTCACTCACAGAGCAAATGCATGAATACACTGAATTATTTCTGAAGTGAAAAAGGACAAAAATACAAAGCATAATTTATAATAACTTACTACTTGCGTAACACTTGTAGCTGATAATACTGATCTGATAACATCTGAAAATGCTGTCTTATTGGCAGCCAGCAAGGCATAATTTACAGACATGATTTAGATACAATCAGCTTCAGGTATCAAGCTAGCTTAATGTATCATGTTCATTGATACTACACTCCATCTGATCATTTTTTTCAATTGAATATATTGATGGTGCATTACAGTGATTGAAGCCCTAATGATTTGGTTGTGCAAAAAAATATAAACAGCTGAACAGTCTTTTCCATGACATGAATCCGGATTTGGAGTGCCCCTTTAACGTTAATTCTGGCGAACATGCACAGATGTAAAATGGGAGGGGCACGCGTTCTTTTCAGACCCATCCGAGCTGTCCATCCCCCGTGACTCCCTGTGTCTATGCATGGGGGAACAGAAGGCTTTGGGTGCAGGCCTTGTCCTCTCTCCGATCCGGAGAGTGGTCCCTATCGGCCTCTTCCCCATCCTCCTCGGTCCCCAGAGATGGTGCTGAGCAGCAGCTGAGCTGAAGAGTCGCGAGGACAACAGCACTGTGCCTGCATCTTTCCCCACGTCACCCAGTATGACTCTGTATGACCCGCCGGCCCCCTTCCAATATTTACAGCTACGCAATGCAGGCCAAGAGGGTGCCAGACCATAAATACAGGAACAGAGAGACGTTACTGTATATTCAACTAATGCAAGGCTGAGAAAATTCAGTGCACTCTGGTGACTGCCAATAGTCTCACAGTGATGGTCCTACAGCGGCGTGGATATGCTACAAACTGAACAATGCTATAGGGTTTCCCCAAGCAGCAACAGCCATAAAGCAGGGGAGTTTGTGGAGGGGTTGGTGGTACTATACTGTAACACAGGGGCTCACTCACCATTCCAAAAACTGCAGCTGAAAAAAGTAAATCAAGCCGATGTGATTCACTTTTTTCCTGAATTGTAAAAAGCATGCAGTGATTCTTTGGAGTCCTCAGCTAATCTCCATTTTGGACGACAGTGTGAATGGAAGACTCTGTGGTCTGCCACCCCCTCTCCCTCCCCCTCCTCCTCTTCCTCCTCCTCCTCCTCTAAACGTTTAATTTGTATGCAGCTTAAACTTTCTGTCAATGGGCACCATTGTTTTTAGACCAGGAATGTTTGCAGACAATTCCTTAAGCCACCCCTCCCCTACAATTAAGAAAAACAAGGATGAAGACGTAAACAGGATAAAGAAATTCTGCAAACAGACTTGTGTTTTGGTGAGTGCTATTTAACAGCTATGCACCGGATGTTCCTTGCTTTGAAATGCTGTGCCAACCCAGAGGCCTCAGGAGAAAAGACTGCCTCATTCCAGTCAAACTTTAATGCACTTCCTATAATTTGATACAGACTCTAGCGGGACCTCTTGTTCTTCTGGCGGTTTCAGCACCCCATCATTTCCTGTCCACAGCTGTTTTTTCCCCCCATTTTCTCCGATGTCTCAATTTCATACCTGCTTAAAACACTCCAAAGAACCCTGAAGTGGAGGGCACATGAGCTGACAGCCGAAAGCCCCACGCATTCTCTCACCCACTACTTGTTCCCCTTGTCCTGCCAATTCAAGCATGCCTGCCTGTCCCGAAAAGGCCAGAGCCAAAACGTCAACCCTGAAAATAGCTTCATTGAGCTGTCAGGAGCTACCGGAGCTTTACGTGATGTGACAAATGATACCAACAGAGACACATGACAAAGGCATGGAGGGAGACACCCCTAGAGAGAGAGAGAGGGACAGAGGATTCATACCAAACAGGATCGCGAGTCAGACAGAGAAAAGGAGAGGGGGGACAGGTACAGCAGTGGCAGTAATTGGCAGAGCACCTCTGAGATGAGAAGAGAGACGTGATTCTTACCCTGCATGGTTTTGCCCAGCCCCTGTCCAAGCTTCCAGCCATGTTTCTGTAGGAGCCGGTGCCCGATGTTATCCTGACGGACAGAACAGAGAAGAAAAAGACCAAAAATATTCCAATAATAAAAAGAGCTTTCCCCGCAGGCGCAGTCAACGTCAGGATGGGGAGCGGGTAGAGCAAGGGCTACTGAATGGACAGATTCATTTATCTCCAATACAATGTCCCCTCAGATCCCTTTAGGTGAACCAGCATGCTGAGAGAATGCTGACAGTGCTACTGGGAGCTGGGGGAAAAAGGAAGAGGGGTTGAGGAGGGCTGAATGTTTCAGTCTTTGCTGGGACAAAATAATGTGTCTTCCCTACAGAAGATGAAGCGCTCTCCTAATATTCTCTCCTATGTCCTTGCTCTGGTTCTAGCCACTAAGAATGAGGACTAGCACAATCCTCTGCTGGGGGGATGGGGTGGTGGGGGTCTCTCACACTGTGAT
Organism: Megalops cyprinoides; assembly: GCF_013368585.1. NCBI lineage: Eukaryota > Metazoa > Chordata > Actinopteri > Elopiformes > Megalopidae > Megalops > Megalops cyprinoides. Next base: position 40,881,431 of record NC_050583.1, read on the forward strand.
AGGCAGCTTCTGTGCACTGTGTTTGGACAGGGAAACCATGTCACAAGCAAAACTGTGGGGAAATTTAAAAAAAAAAAAAAAAAAACATACACCAGAAACAACAGGCAACCATCACAACAAGCAATATGACTCAAATATGTATAGAGGCATACATGTCCCAATATGTATAAGGCATATATACATATATAAACCTACTCAGGTACAGACAGGACGAACAGAGCGAGACCTTGCGTCAACACAAAAGGAAGTACAGAACTCCAAGCTTGTGGTGAAGCCGTACTTATGACCGAAGGATCACCCTGTATAAACAGAGCTGTGAGAGAAAGGGCTGGGAATCACCAGAGGGTGGGCATGTGCAAGGGCAGCCAAGAGCGTGATAGACTACCCTCCACCCTCAGCATTCAGCAAAAACATACAGATAAAAATAATCTGCATATCACAACATGCACAACTGCTCCACCAACAAACGCCATCACCAGAGCAAAAACAAAAAGATGGAAGCTTGCGGGGCGGCGGGCCGGGGGGCAAACTGTAGCAAATTTACCACTGCACTGATGTTTTTTACAAAACATATTTAATGGTGTGTGTGGTGCAAAATAAAAAAAAATAAATAAAAAGGAATGAGATCAAAGATAGTCCAATTAATAAAACATGCAGCTTTTTGGTAGCAACAAACAAATGGTTAGTAGTGTACTACACACTTTGCACATACACAGGGCACCAGTGAAAGAGCTAAAAACAATGACCAGGAAATGAGCACGACAACAGAGTGGGAATGTACTTGATGGGTCATCTAGATGCACAAGGCTGAGGGGTTATGGGCAGAGCCACAGGGAGCCAGTGCCGTTAGTGCAGGAGGAGCAGCGGTCCTCACGCAAAGCAGGTGCAGTGTCTCCCCATACAGAGCCCCCTCGGCGGGCCGTCTTTACGAGCCAACGCTGTTCTGACTTGGAGCCCCCAAAACAGTGATCTGCTTGCAGCTTGTGATGAGACTGTGTAACCCCTTCCATTTCATTTCAGCTTGTGGTGTGACTACGGAACCCTGCCTCTTGTAAGCCCAAACCTTCCCTCTGCACTTTGATGCCTCCCCTCCGCTGCCTGCCAAGCGGCTTTTTGGTCTGGGTGAAGTATAACTAATCTTAATGCCCTCTCGCTCCCAGCTGTGAGCTGCTAGGTCAATGCTGACCTGATTCACGGAAAGGTCTGGTATAATACAATGCAGAGGTGAAAATATGCGGGAAAGAACTGACAGCGCTATTCTGTACCATTTCTTTACATAATTGGCTGATGATGATCTCCCCTTACATTTGTTATACACATCTCCATATTCAAACAGGAAATATGCTGGAGAGAGGGCTCTACTGATACAATTTCGTAGTAATTTTTGAAGAACGAATCAAAGCAATGGGTCAAAGCATGTTTGCACCTGTCTCAAATGCCTCTGTAGTCACTGAAGGGACGCTGAGAGGTGCAGCTGTCATCCTCTCTGGGACGGAAATCGACTTCTCTACCAGAGAGCCAGTTCAGCGATGTCACAGGTTTATAGTGATTTCAAGCACTTGCAGTGATGTATCAGGCTTACCCTGATGTCACAGACTCACAGGTTAAGTCAGGGCTGGGTCTGACCAACAGCCTGGGATCAGATCTCTGGGTGGTGTAGGCTGTCTCAGTTTTGGGATAAACCCACTTCATAGAGGAGATATTCATATTTAGTAAGAAATTATACATCAATCAAATAAAAAATTGGGAGGGGGAAAAAAATATTGACCCTGAAGCTGAGGCTTCATAGCTGGCTCTAGTGCCAAATTTAAATGTGGTGTTCAGTGAAAATAAAACATTCCTAGTTAAAACACTCTTATTTATGCCTAAAGTATACATAAGCTGAAACTGGTTAATGAAAAGTATGGGCATCACCATAAACATTATGACAGCACAGTTCGACTTACTGCCTCTGCTGAAGACCAGAGTCAAAACATTTAGCGTTGCTATTAGATACAGGTACCTTGAAGTGCAGATCCAATGGTTGATAGCTGTTCTGGCAGCTGTGAACGTCCCTCAGTAACAGCTTTCCAATGAGAGCTCTAAGCAATTGGTTTCAAAAAGCAACACCAGAACTTGAAAAGGGAAAAGAGCACTCATGCGGAATCTTCTATTGAAATGCTCCATTCTCACATTTGGCCATCATTTGGGCACAAAAGACAGCATGTTAGTAACTGCTGTTAAATGGTTACGACCCAGCCTACACTGGAGTCACATTATGAGTCAGCAGAGGCTCTAAGGTAGTCAAATTACGACCAGGACAACTGTAAATTTTCTGGCTGCAGTTTGGGAGACCATCCAAAATCTAGTCAAACTGAGTTCAACCGTTAAACTAAATACTGGGACCTCTTTGCTTTGTCAAATACTAGATAATTCCTTCCAGCTTTAGTGATGCAGGGTCATGCAAGGACCGACACCTGCTCTGTGTTTAATGCCCGAGGCCTCCTTCACATGATTCATTTTATCCAGAAATATTAATCCTCTGCTCTGGGCTGTTCTTGGATTGGCATGACAGCACACAAGGTGTTCACGAATCCCAGCCACTTCAAGTCATGGGCTCACAGTGAGGCTCAGTGGCTCAGTGAATAAATCATAGTGGTCAGCTCACTCTTATCCTATAGCTTCTTCTACTTAACATTACATGTTAAATATATGTATTGTGTGGACAACATTTAGTCACCTTTACTGGTCCTCCCCTGCTACATATTTCGTCTACAATGACAATGTACGACAGCTGTCCCCTTTTTGCCTTGCTTGAGGCTGTTTGATAACTGGGTGAAGTACTTTCCCACATGGCCCTGCTGTGCCAAACTCCACTGCACTTCTTTTCTGCATAGGTCAGATTCAGGCCGTCTCAGAGAGCTACTGCTAAGTGTCATGGGACTTCCTTCAGGGCAGCATGATAAGGAAGAGGTCAGCAAGGACAGTGATATTAGGTGCTCCTTTCAAAGGAACAAAGGGGTTGCCTTGACCGCTGAAGTTGCCATGGTAATGCAGCCAAGAGTGATGCAATTCTCTGCGATAACAAAGGAACTGTGCGAGGTCTGAGGGCTCACTCTGTGAAGCAGAGAGTGACCGTGAAACAGTCGCATGAGGGGGCGTGAGCTGCAGATGAGACCTTGCGGGGTTAACCCACCTGACAACTGCAGCCTAAAGGCATACGGAGCCTCCAGCTACTACTCCAAACTACATAGTTAGTGTCTGTTGAGCCTAAAGGATGCTGTAAGGCAGAGGCACAGGCAGGCTACAGGCACAAACACGTGCACAGAGCCAAGGGGCACAAGTGCTTGCCACCACCCGGGTGAGACACACAGTCAAACAGGTGCCACTGAGGTTCTCTCCCTGGATGGACACAGGATACTGAGGCCATCTCAGCCACTGCAGAGCTTCCTTCCATTACGTCAGCTCGAGCCCTTAAGTTCTTGCGTTGCTTTTTTTACGTTACTGATCTCTCGTTCTGGCTTTGATGAGCAGCAACAACAACAACAACAACAACAACAACAAAAAACCCTACCAGTGCTTCTCACAAAGCAGGAAGAATGAATCTCTAGAGACATGTTCAGTACAGTGGGGCATTATTCCTGAGATCAGATTGGACTGAAGACGAGACGGGGAGGTGAGACACTACACAAGCTGTGCGGAGCGAATGAAGGCACTAAAATAAACAGACAGAGGAAGCAGTGCTCTGACTCCAACAGCAGTGCAAGGGGAGTGAAAGCATTTCCATACGAACCTGGCTTTAAAAACTGGGCTGTCAAAAGAACAGTTAAATGTAACACAATGTAAGAAACTGTCCAGTCACTGATGTTTCTCATCAATTTCTTACATTTTGGTTTGTTTTACCTCCTAATTTGCAAAGGTCTAATTATGTAACAGAAAGGTATGAGGTATCATGGTAATAACTTCACTGACTATGTGGCTACCATTAAAAGGAAAGATGTTTTTGCAATGAGTGTCAATACTATAAATCCACAAGTTAAAGACTGCCAGAATAGAGGGCATGTGCAGTGTGCTGTGACTGGCACAGTGTGGAGGAAGTGACATCATTACAGAGGTTAAAGCACAAAGATTAGGAGAAGAAAAAGACAGGGAGAGATATACTGGGCCAGATTCTACAAGGTCTGTTGTTACAGGGGCTGGGGGCTGACACACACAGGCCACTTCAATTGCACTGAGCGCAGGACAGCTCCAGTGGCTGAAGCAGCAAGCCGGGGGGGGGGGGGACACCCATACCGAACAGTGACAGTGCATCCCTGTATTTTTTGGGGGTGCGGGGGTTGGGGTATGGGTTGTGAATTAGGACAAGAGTCAAGGTTATTGCTTCAGTTCACCAATATGTCACATGCTCTTTGTGTCCCTGTTAAAATTAGCCGGCTCATGTCAGTTTCTCCTCCCTAGAAGGACCTTTTCTTGCACAGACGGTAGTAGGAGTCCTTTTCTTCCTTTGTTAGTTAAGTCAGCTTACAAACTCCCTTTAGACTGCCAATATCTCAGATCTGATTAGTGACTTACTTTAATTAGTGAACTTGGAGTACAATTGGTGGATTTTAAGTGGTTAAGTGCTTGGATGAGGCGAATCCTGGAGAATCGGAGACTAAGGAGGAATCTTGAATGCTGCCCCTTGTAGCTGTCTGAAGAATCTGAGCAGTGGGTGACAATGATGGCAGGAGTGGGTCATAATCTATAATCGCCCTTTTCTCGCCTGTCTGCGGTATGTACAGAAACGGCTGCACCCTCGGCGGACTCCGCCTGTGGAGCCTTGTTACGCATATTATTCATAGCTACACACCGCGACTTCATAACTGAATGTGAAAGATGAAAGTGGTTCCCACAGCTAACTTTTCAAAACAATACACATGGGAACATGAACTACAACTAAAATCCCCTTCCTGTGTGGGCAGTCTGTCATCACAATGAACAGAAGTGAATCTTGCTAGTGCTGTGTAGCTCTGTGTGACAGGTAGTAAATCCCTGTAAACAGATACAGCTTCAATATATAGTAGTATAAGAGTTATATATTATATTTTATTTTATTATATGAAAATAGTAATATAGTCTTCTGTAGGGGGACTGGTCAGTGAACTGCCCTGGCCAATCAAGCTGTGTATCTATTGAGGAGCAGATGGCTGGACTTCTCACACACAAACAGACTTACTGTACGCGTGCACGCACACACAGGGCGGGACAGTTTTTTTTAATTATTTTGATGAAGAGAGTTCCTACACAGACAGACAGAAGGACTAAGAATCTGAGCGTGGCGGACGCGCTCCATTTTGTCACATGAGGGATGGGAATGTACTGACTTCTGGGTAACCTCACATTGCCTTTACAGTATCACACGTTTCATGTGTCAGTTCTGCTTGGGGTTAGGGACTAGGCCACCGCACTGAAGGATGCTCCATCCGGGCATAGGCCCTGCTCTGCACTGCTAGGCTGTGCTGTCAAAAGAACTCGCTGCATGAAAACAAGCTGGCTTTGCACCTTGTCACTGCAGCCAGCACCACGCAGGAGAAAAAGACACTCCAGCTATTGGCGAAAAAGTAAGCTCCACACTTAATCTACGAGATCAGCCAATTACGCTGAAGCTGTTTTATTTATTGGTGCATTTGAGCTCTAGACAGATGAGTTCTGGAATCTAAGCCAGGTAATTAAAAGAAGATTCTAACTCATCGAGGCTGGCCTCGTATTTATGTCTTAAAGGAGGCTGACCTTTATTCCTGGACAGGCTAGGGGTTTCAGCTGACAAGGTTCATTTCTCACACTTTGGGGTGTTGATGGCTGCCTGCGATCGGTTTCATATTGCAGGACTGCTCCAGCTAACGTGGTGGGAGCGCCTCCATAAAGTGGAAAACTCCCTCTCTGAGGCTGCTGGAGGTTTTGTAGATGCCAAATATTCTCAGAGCTGTCTTTCAGATTGTCAGAGAAACCACTGAACTGCCATTTCGGAGCACTGTCTTCGATGCATGCTGGAAAGAGTCAACTTCTGGGGCAGGGGGTCTCTCCGGAGAGGCCCGGAGAAAGCACAAAATTCAGATGAACGGGGGGCAGAAAAAGAGCTGGCTGAATTAAACGGAGGGAAGAGGAGGGGGTAAAACACATGATAAAAACATCGCAAACAAAAACGCAAATAACAGAACTGAAACCTCCAAAATTAAAAGAAAAACATTTATTAAAAGTCCCCCCGTATTATTTTATATAAAATTCAACATGCAGCTGGAAAAAAAATTAACTGAATCAGCCGATGGAGCGAGTCGATTCATGTTGACATCATCTTAATGGCATTTGAGCTTTAATTCCAACTGTGATTTCCATCTCTCAGGTGCCCCTTTACCCGTGAGACTCCTCTAAGCCTGTAAGTGTATGCAACTCTAGGGGCTTCTGCTCTGTGCTGTATTGAAGCAATTATACATTTTATGAAAATGTTAAAAAACAGACTATAAGCGGTTACTTCCAATCAAACTTTGCACAGCAACTGAAGCGGTTTTAAAAGGGTAATATCCTCTGGTAAGCACAGTGAAAGATGTTTACATCTTCACAGTATTCCTTACAAGGGAAGGTTCACACATAAGGAATATCTTAATGCTTGAAAAGATTCTGGAACTTATTTTTTGTCAGGGTGCTTGTTGGCTTTGGTGACTTTCATCAGCCATAGAGAATATTGTATCATGCCACTGAGGAATGCCATTTATCCACACCCGGGAGGAAACGGCAGCTATGATTCATCAAAAGCATGCAGGCTAATCATGAATTTCTGAATGAATTTTCAGTGTGTTGAAGGCCTAGATGGGAGCTACTGCTATTACTCTGCATGATGATGCCTTGGCAGTGATCCTGCTGACCCCTCCTTGATACCCCCTTAGCCCCTGTCTGCCTGTATGTCAGGGCTGTGCTTCCTGGAAGGCCATGAGTGCTTGAAGGAGGTGACTTGGGCGGGGAGTGTTTTTGCCATATATATCTCTCACAAGGGGAGGGGGGAAGGTAGGGAGAACTGAATGTTACCCAATTAGACATGCAAGGGCAAGGACGTTAGAAAAAACAGGTCCCCAAAAAGAGTAACAAAGACCTCTAGCTGCCTACAGATCACACACAATGAGTTGCGGGGGAGGTGCCGGGGAGCTCCCTCATACGCTGCACACTCGCAGCAGTCAGCTGGACCCCTCTGCCCCACAGCCCTGCATCCCTGCTGCGCTGCTGTGACCAGCCGCGCAGCCAGGATTTGATCAAAGGTCTTGATTGGTGGCTGCCTGGGATCAGACAAGGCTGTCCTTCTGTGTCGGCTTTCAGAGCAGCTGCACGGTGCAGCGCAATCCATACCTACCCCCTCCCTGTACTGGGCTCTTGGAGGAAAATTTGCCGTCAGGGGGCAAGTGCTGTGTGGCTGTGTGCGTATGCGTGTTGGGAGGTGCGTGAGGTTGGAAGTGACAGCCACCAATCAAAGCCCGCCCACACACACCTCCCAGCCACTCAGAAGATGTGCGCCGCGGACAAGCCCCCAGCACCTCTCCGTAGACAATACCGCAGGAGCAAACACCACGTCCCCCTGGCAATCAGGACACCTCTCCAGCTCGCTCTCCTCTCCCGCCCGCTGAATGTAGGTTGAAAGTTATTTTCAGCAGGCGCTCAACTTTTTTTTATGCAATGCTTTTGAGCCTACATAAAGCACCTGTGTGCAGAAAAGGTTTAAAAACCAAACTATCCTGATGGAAGAATTTTCCATCACAGACAAGGCAATTAAAGGTAAAATAATGTATAGCAAGGCAATGGCTATCCTCTTTTTTAATATTCATCTTACGGTTTTAACATTTTACGGTTTATGAACATTAAAAAAAAATGGCAATTTTAACATCAGTTCCATGAAATCATTCGCCCCAGTGACTCTCCCAGCACAGATCTTGAAGCGGTCGCTCTCTCTCCACGCCCCCCGCCATGGGAGAGTGCTAGGACTGGGCAGACTCTGCCAGTTTCCCATGACGCTTTGGGAATGTTTTGAAATGCTCCGCCGGCAGCCGGTTCCGCCGCTGGGTGAGGAGGTCTGAGCCAGCTGATTTGCCTTTCCCTCGCACGCCTGACACCCTGCCCCTGTCTCCTGCTGGAGCTACCACAGGCGACCCTGGCGGAGACATCAAAGCACTGCTCTGGTGCAGGGCATTACACAACTGGAGTTACCAGTGTGACAAACGGAAAAAAACAGCAAATTCCGTTCCCCCACTTGACAGAAAACCCTCACAATTTCTACCTATGGCATAGGAGTGACATTTGAAATGTTGCTACTCTAGTCTGTTTTTTTCCCCTAAGTGACCTTCACCTGAGGCTCTTGAGGGAACTGCAGCAAGACTTTAACTGTGTTGGAAAACCCAAGCAGAGCCGACAGGTTTGCTGATTTAATCCTCAGTGACTGATGACCTTATTTATGTTTTGAATGATGGATAGTTGGGTCACTTATCAAACAAGGCCTGTGTCTCACACAATATGAATGGTTTCTATGCATAATAGACTGCAGCAAGACAATTGTAAATTCTGTGCAATGTATCTCACTTAACCTTGAATTTGGGTTTGAACTACCTTCCTCAAAGTAAGATTACCCAACCTTGAATATACCAGGTATATTTATACATATATACATTTTAACCCTTCGTTGGTTCAATCGGATGTTCCACATTGACTTATTTCAATGAGTGGATGCTGATTGGAGCAGCTCAGAGGCAAAACGGGCTCAAACCAGAATTTTCATTTTAAGGTGATTTACAACTCCAAAAAAAATGTGGTTTTAATAATGGAGCGCTTGAAAAGCACATCCTAAGACCTCGGTGAAATGAGCCAGCTTTGGTGCTTGCGAGGGGCAGATGGAGAGGTGATGCCGAGCCCAGACAGGCCCGTTTGCCGCGGTGCCCGAGGGAGGAGCTGCCTGCGATATCATCTACATGCCTCATCAGCGAAAAATGCACAAGCACCATGCCAACACAGAATGACAGAGGGTACTGTACACCCAATCACTGTGTTCAAGAGAGGAAGAGACAGAGAGAGACAGAGAGAAATGGAGAGAAAGAGAGAGAGAGGAAGAGAGGAAGCATTACAGGAGACCCTCGGAGATAGGAGTAAGAAAGCAGAGCGTGCAGATACAAACCGGGTCATAGCTGCTTAGCTAATTGGGGCCAATTTGCTGCAGGAGAGAAATGTCGAACACCCCAAGTTGTGTATAATACTGGAAAATTTCGGAAATCACCCCTCCCACTCAATACAAGCACCCACACGCCCACACGGGTACATAAATAATATTGAACACTCATTCACACACACCTACTCACTCTCACACACAAACACAAACTAGGCAAGCCAGCATTCACTCCTCTCTCTCTCACTTGCTCTCACCGTCTGTCTGACTGGAGTGGATACTGTGCTGATGATCCTGTTTATGAACAGGCTTTTCAGCATTGGACTGAAACCTATGCAGTCTAAGAAAAAGGCTGAGTGGATGTGGGGGCACAAGCGTTCGGAGCGGAAGATAGGGAGCTTAAATTGTCACACATTTTTCAGAACAAGCCGGCAGTCCCTCATCATTTAGTTGCTCTTTAGTGCTTCCAGAGAGCGAGTGAGAGGCCACAAGTGACCAAAGTTTCTCAACTTGTTTTCCTCACAAGGGGCTGGATTCAGCCCGTTTCATCTGCTCAGATTCACCACGGGTGCATGCTTCGCGGGATGGACAATAATAACCCAGCGGGTAACAGGGGGATAGGGGACAAGTTGAGCTGGGGCACCGCATGTGTGCAGAGAGGCAGGGTAGTGTAAGGAGAGGGCCCGCAGCAGCCAGCCGATGCCACCAAAAGTAAGGGAAGCTAATGGAGCTTAACCTACTTACACAGGCAGCCTCGCCACTCGGGCCTCAGCTCAAGGACGTTCGGAAGAGTAGCATCCCTGAACTCTGAGAGCCGGGCTGAACTACTACCACTAAAAAGCCTCATCTGGCAGCCATTTTATCAAATTCACTTTACTGCGGCCCTGACCACACCAGTTTAGGACTAAAAGGCCAATTAGTTGAAGTCACCGCTCCGATGGCCCTTTGATCCTGACCGTGATGAAGGGAAGGCTTGTGGGCACTGGGCTGAGGAATTTCAAACTGCCTCAGTCGTGGAGCGTCTCAGTCGTGGGACCAGAAAGTCATCCCCAGCACAAAAACCAGCAGGGAATGAATCTGTCATGTGGTTGACAGAGCTGGGAATAAAAAGTTCTGTATCTTTGTGCCAAGTTAGCAGTGGTGCCCCATTTATTATTTAGCCCCCATTTCTTGGACTACCTCCTTGTTGCCATGTAGCTGTGCACAGCTGATTATGTGTAACAGCTCTAATAGGAGAGGGCGGGGCATTTTAGTAAGCTTCATTAGACACTATGTCCACTGCGCAGTTCTCACACATTGTACCCGGCTGGGTCACTTTATGTCACAGCCGGTTGGATGCGGTGAGGCACGGCCTGAGCATCTGAGGGGAAACTACACTGCGTCACGAAATGCCAATGACGTCCCTCCTTTCAGAACGTACTTTTGTCATTTATACACTAGACCCATTTGTTTTTAGTAATGCTGTTTTGTTTTTTTGTCATCCATTTAAACTGAATTTGTTCCAGAACATTATCCACTCCACCTCCATGCAGTCAGTCACACAAAACATCCTCTCTATCAACAGAAAAATAAGGGAGAGGGGAAGAAAAAAATCACAATAAACTAAAAAGAAGATACATGTATGAGCAAAGAAAATGAAGAAAAAAATACTGCAGTAGTAAATTACACTGCATAGTCTAATATTGACAGAAGAACCTAACAAAAAAAACAAGCACATGAAGGGTCTAAGGAGCTCTACTGATATTAATCTTATGATGTCAAAGCACTGATTGAGAAAGGGGGGGGGGGACATATCTGTTACTCAGAGAGGAGGGTGGGCTCCTATCCCTGACTGGACAATCATCCATCCTCACACGCTTTCCCCAGCCGGCCTGCTCCTACAGCGTGGGCATCGGGCGCAGCCTTACCGATTCTATGGGCTTGTCCAGGGAGGCCTGTTCCAGCTCCAGCTGGCCTTCTTCATACTGATCAAAGTGATTTCCGCCCTGCAAGGCAAACACAGGGAGAGACGGTCAGAGCAGAAACATGGAGCCGAAATACAGAATGAGGTACTGTCTTACGCAGCAGAGTCAACGAGTGTGAAGCGGTGGAGGCTGGCGAACGCCCGGCTTAGCCAGTGATTTAGAAAACCCACCTCCAGCCGTGTTGCATGACACGCCACATTTTAGAGAGGTTACTAAGATGGGCATCTGTATAAATGACGAGTTTAGAGAGTCTGAGAAAAGCCACTGGAGACCGCAGAATCAATGGCAGTGCAGCTACAGGATGGAGAATGGAGACAGAGAGGAGGACAGAAGGCTTCATGGTGAGCTTTATAACAGTGATGCCAAACAGGAGGCCCAGAGGATACATCATGCCATTGATCTTTGGCCAACACACAGCTCCCATGTTATAAAGCAGCTAAGGACAAATATTAAGACATAACACAACATATAAACGTTATTGTGAGATTGTGATATAGTGTGCTCTGCTTATAAGAACAGTATCCATCCAAGACAATTACACAGTATCCATCCAGGACAATTACACTGTCATGAGCAGCTGATTTTTAAAATAGGAATTATGAATGAATGGACAACATGGATGTCAGCCAACAACTACATTTTAGGCTAAACAGTGGTCCATAAGCATAGCTACCAAAGTTTAAATGGCATTGTATCAGTTGTTCTTGCAGTTGGCATCTAGTGTATCAAAGTGCATTACATGTAGGCTGGCTAGCTACTATATTCATAGCCAGACAGGTATCAATATGCCATTCTCCACTCACCCCAGACAGAGAGCTAACTGGCTGTTGTTGCAGATGTTCTTGCATATACAATCACCAATAGTAGTTGCTTCACTAAGCCAATATCTAGAGTATCTAGATATTGGCTAGTATCTAGTATCTAGCCAAGCCGTATCTAGATTTCTGGTCTTGTTTAAAAGGGGCAAAATGGAAGCCTGCAAGTGCAGACAAAAGCATTAATTGCTAAAGTGTATTTTATTCTAAACATTACATCAAGTGGACTAGGTTTCTCTACCACAGAATTCATCACCTACTAAAAATGTACACCTGTTATTAGTGCTAGATACAGCAGCTAGACACTTATTTTTAGTTTGCTTGATAACTATAGCTAATTTTCTGGTGCTGCTCAACAGAGGAACTTTCACACAGCACACGCAACAGATGCCGCAGGGCCCACAGCGCAGTGAGACATGTCTTACTTCCTCCTGCCTCAAGCCTTACTGCACGGAGACGGTTACCAGAGACAGAAACGACAGAGACACGAACCACGCCAAGCACATCTCTTTTCCACTACACAACTACTGACTGATGGGAACATGCAGAAAGACAGCCATGACACACACACTGTTTCCTGGGTCATTAAAAACACTGGGCAGCAATGTGACAACGTCCTCACTTCACTCTATTAGAGGGGCAGGCAACAATACCAGGCTACAATACAAGCGCTACAAGCTGAAGGCAGCACACACATCCTCAGACATCAGGGAATCCCCTGCTGATGTGAGGCAACTCTGGGATTTGAAGACACTTCGTTGCTCCTCCTTTGCATGCTCCTTCTATCATTCACAGGCTTTTTGAAGCTCTGACTTGTAAGGATGAAGCAAATAGGAAACTCACAGGACAGTGCACAATACAACAACACAAAGCCCACTGTAGTACAACCCTACCCAATTACATGCACTAAGTATCAACACGTTTTCATTTCAGCTGTACCAAAAGCTCTCAGCTGACAGCTGATGAGCCCTCTGTTGATTCTGATCTATAACATGCCACTGTTCTGAGCTTGTGCTCCGGTATCTCAAAGAAGATACTAACCGTGACCAGCCTTCTAAGATCTTGCTCGAAGGAGACGTTTGATGCCTCAGCTACTGATGGAGGTAATTAAAAGTCATAACACATTGAACTCAGGACATGTAAAACACATGGACTCAATCCAATCAAAAGCTAATGGACTTTTAACAAGGAGCCCAACCGACTGACTGAATAAAAATTCACTGGCACAAAACTGTAACTTCAAAGCCAGCCAATTTAAGCACTAATAAAGATAAAGATTCTAATTTTACTACACATTTTCACTGGCCATTAATATTTGAACAGGATATCCATTTTTGGAATTTTTTTCAGCAAGATAAACAGAGACTTCGTGGGAAGCAATGACACAATGAAAGGCAATCACAAGGGTTGGGACATAACAGGGCTAGTCTTCATCTTCTTACGGTGCCTTCTTTGGCATTTTACACAATGCCTTTACTGTATACTTGTCTAGGTATTGATGCATTGCACTAATAAAAGTTGTGGCGGCAGTGTAGTATAGTGGTTAAGGAGCAGGACTCGTAACCGAAAGGTTGCCGGTTCGATCCCCGCTGGGACACTGCTGCTGTACCCTTGGGCAAGGTACTTAACCCACAATTGCCTCAGTAAATATCCAGCTGTATAAACGGATAACATTGTAAAGAACTGTAACCTATGTAAGTCGCTTTGGATAAAAGCGTCTGCTAAATGAATAAAAGTAAAAGTTCAAATGTAAAACAGTCCATTTCTTGTATTCATTCATGCATAAATGCAATATGCTGCAAGATGTTTGTATACAAGCATCTGCAAAAATGACCTACAGGTACTAATAATAACAGTAATGATGATGATAATAGGTTTGGTTTGTTTGTCCTAATTACTTGATACAGTGCAACCTCCAGCAGTGGTCCATTCGAGGCAGTTCCACTCAAGCTCACCAATGGGCCATTACAGAGACATGCTTCTCTGTAGAGATGCAATTTGTCCCTGCTAATGGCCGTGCGCTTCCTGTTGGGAGTGACTGATGTCTATCCAGCTTCTGTCTGATGCTATCAGATGAGCTCATCTTCCTGCCGTTGTTGTTTTTGTGTCCTCCCACTTTGCAACGGGGATGGGTGTGTGTGTGTGTGTGTGTGTGTGTGTGTTTGGGGGTGTAAATTCAAAACACTTCAACCCGTCTCTGTGGCCATTATGCTCAGATCTCAGACAGGATGATGCAGAGGCCACTAATGTGAGGTTTTTATTTGTCATTTCTATGATGGGAGTTTCTATTTACAGTCAGTACGCCTGGCACATAATTATGCCAGATTGTTTTCATATTGTGTCAAGAATATTTCAAGGTTTAGTAGTTTGACAACAGCAGAAAGAAAGAGGATTTTTACTTAAATGAAAAAACCATTAGTAGTTAAAGTATCTATCTTAGTTGTTTGTATATATCATAAATAGTATGTTTAGCTACTATGCAATCATATGGTGATTACGAAATGCTAGGCTATATGGTTAATTATAGGATGATCATTCATACATCAGTTATCCAATTGTAATTGAATGCAGTAGCAAATATCCTGTTGGAGGAAACGTTAGAGGTAGCTACCCCACAAAGACCAAGCAAGCTATAAAAAGCGACATTTTCACAAACATGCACAGATCTACTGCTTTAAGAAAGTGGATTTGGACACATCCACATCCATATCAAGGTCATTGTTTTTCTGCACTGAAGAAACAATGACCTCCATTTAGATGGCCTATGCAAACTGCCTCATCATTGGCATCATTGCACACATGACCAAGAGTCCATTCCTGAATCAACTCTGAGTCAAGGCAGAGAGAATAAAACAAACATTCCTTAAGGCAGAGACGTGTTTTTGTCTCCATCTTCACAATTCAGGGTACATAGACGAATTTAGGTCAAACTTCCATTCTGTTGAAATTGCAACTACTGTTTGCAGAGTGACGTATTGACAATGCACTGCTAGAGGCCTTTCTGTATTTAGCTCCAAAAGAGGTCAGTTTCAGCATACAGTAATTAAGAATGAAAGCCAACCCATGTGCTCATGTTGGTATTCTAGATATGCAGACGGCATGCAAATTTACTTTGACTAAATTATTCATGTTTGCCTTTCTTCACTTTTGGACAGCAAATGACTACCCATACACTTGATGCCAAAATTACAATGGTCAAAGCTCACACCCTCTTGCTTCATGATTGGCTCAATGATTAAAGCCTTCACACCAACAGCCGACCAAGATCCTATTTGGTGAACTGAGAGAGATGGCTCCGGACTTGCTTTTCAGACCAAGTGGCATGGTGGTCTGGTTGAATTTTCTGCACCACCATCTGTCTGCCTGTAATTAGATCAATCTCTAAATAGCCTTTACATAGACTAAGATCACCAGTTTTCAGTTGTCAATCCACTGCCTTTTTACAACCCAGTCACGAGTCATCTTGCAAACTAACCTCAGTTGTTTGCAAGATGACTCGTGGAATTCCTCCCTGGAATAAGGCTTCAAGGTGCCGCTTACAAAACCCGTAAAGGTCGACCCTTGGAAGCAGCCAACTCTGGAGCAAGCTCCTTCTGAGCAGCCTGATTCAGGTGTGACACAGAGGATGTAGGATTCAGCACATCTCCCTGGGGGGAGGTCAGTGCCATGAATGCTCCTATGTCCCAGAGGAATTGTAGTGTGGTTGTCTGGATAGTGTTACCATACAAGCATGAAATCTACCTTTGTAGTTAGCTAGTCAGCAGTGCCATTTCATTTCACCACTTGCGACTTAGTCATTCACTTTGGCACCTTTGTAGAGTACTCACATGACGGGAAAACTAGACATCATAGAGACACACCATTAAGGTATATGTTCAATTACACAAACACTTTTCAATCCTCACCAACAACCAAATTTTGTTTCTGTGAGCTAAGTGTGATGAAAACGGTGTTTGCATGAACCAACACTCAGGCACTACCTTCAAGTCTTATTTCATGGGGGAAAACATTTGAGGAATATCACTCAAAACCAAAATGTTGTTCTTAAAAAAATCTGGAAATTTTCCAGTAGAAGTCAATTTAGGATGAAAATGTGGGGATTTTACATTCATAAAGTTTGTTCAAAACAGCACCTATTTAACTGGCGATTAGAAGAAGCTGTGAAACACATCCTGTACTAGATTTGACATGTACTTTGCATGAGCCCAAAATCAATTATATACCAGAGCATCTCTTTTCAATGTTGGTCAGGTTGCCTTGAGCACAGACCTGCCTGTTCTTGGGCATGCTTCATTAATTAAACATTGCAGGCTGTTAGGGCTGAGGGATCCAATTTCACACTGCTGTCATTTCTCCTATTGAAATGTAGAGTCTGATGACACAGCTCTCAAATGGGCGCTCCACCCCCCTCTGGATCTTGTGCAGCTGAGCCCGGGCTTCCTTTGGGCCCAGTCCCCCAGGGGCAGGTTACTTACCTTGGACCCATGTAGGTCTGTTTCATCCCCACAGAGGGTCGATCACCCTGACCTTTCCCCCCGCAGTGGAGCTGGGTTCCAGAGACTGGCAGAGCAATGCTCTCTGAATGCTGAGCACATGAGGGTTTTGTGCCCAGAATGGAAATCCGATCAGCTTTGTATCCTCAGTCTCCCTTGGCAGGGCTTTCCCACACCCAGCCTTCCGCATTATGCAGCTGCAGTGCGATTACACCTCAGCAGGCCCGTTCACCAGCGCTTCTGAAGATAACATTTTCTCCACCACAGATGAGGAAGGAATGACCTCAGACAGAAGTCACTCAGCCAAACACTGACTTGCTGCCGTGAAACAAATGAATGGACAAGTGGTGCTTCTATTGAGGGCTTTTGCGCTTCAAAGACCCAAAAATGTACTTGGCAGGTTCTTCAATGTACAAATGGGAGTAAGACGGTGAATGTACTGATTAGCTCAATGATGATAGAGAATCTTACAGGAAACAGATGTAAGCCACAATGACTGACTTTACCCCTGACTAAGCTTGGGGGACAACTGAAATAAATACCAAGTAAGAAGGGCCACATTCACTTTATGAAACTGAAAGGTTTTGGTAAGAAAGGATTTATATTCTAATACCCACAGCTGGTCTGATAGGTATCCATGCCTGTCTCTATTCCGTTACCGAGAAAGCTGAAATCTGCTGCATAATTTGTTTCAAATTATAACATTATTATCAATTATAAATGAGTTAGGTTTCTGGTCTAAAAATTTCAGACTGTCGGCAAGCTGATCAGTTTTATGCTGCACACCAGTGTGGAAGTTACAACTGAGTTTTGACAAGTTCAGGTAAGATTTTTCTGGTTTTACCTTTTTATAGAAAGGAACTTATCCAGTGACACATTTTTGAGGAACATGTACATTTGATAGCTAACCACTGAAACTGAACGAGGCAGACAGGAGCTGAAAACAATCTGAATAAGCAAACAGTCGACTTGCTGCTGCCCATCAGCAGCATAAACAGCTGAGACAAAAGTAACAAAATAAGTACGGTACATATTCAACCACTGAAACGTCTCTCAAAAGGGTCAACTGATAGCAGGCATGCCATCTGCCAGCCCACAGGGCGACAGCACAGAACTGAGAAATACGCCCTTTTGGGGTTTCCTAACCACAGTGACTCTGAGGTCTGACTCATTACAAACATCAACATCTGTGCCACCTTACCTAATTTAAACAAAAAGAATTTGGATACGGTCTCATACAGCCACACAATATTCACCAAAACTTTGGCCATTTTTTCTTCCTCATCACTTTCATAATCCTCTCCATCTTAATTTCCCTGCCACATTATGGTAACAAAAAAGTTCCATTAGAATCAAAATTTAGTGCTGGCTAGGGGCTCTCTTTTCAAAACAGAAACAAAACTTACCAGAATAATAAATATTGGTTGCAAAACTGCAGCACTTCCCCTTGTCGAATGTCACATCTTTGTCTGAGCAGCACATTCTATGTCTTGCTCCAAAAGTAACTCTTGATTCGCACACCATGTATATCACGGGTACCTGGCCCTACTTTCCGGTCATGGTTATGAAATGTCCCGTGTAAGGACCACAGGAGCAATCTCTTCATTCAAATTTTACTTGGTTGCTCAAAATATTGAAATAAAAATACGTGACATAAAAAAATGAAATGCTGACAGATTTCACTGATCGACACATAAAGAAACTGGGGGTGTTCAGTTGTAAAAATGCCAGATGCACAGCAGAGTACAAATACGGGTAACCTGATAAAAGTCCCTCCACTTGGTAAAATTCTACACTCTGTGTTGACAAATGGGGAGTAAAGCCAGCAGATGTATTTCTGAAGACAGCAAGACAATTAACCCATTTTATTTTCACCCTCAATAAGCCCGATCACTGGAGACTGGTGTAACCAGTAACCTTCCTGTTGCCCCATTTACTTTTCGTCCTTAACGCTCAATCTCTTTGAGAGAAGCAAGCACACACGAGTACAGTTCCAGGCTGCAAATGTACATGAAAAGCAATACTCTGAGTTTCTCCATTTTTTTCCCCTACCATTCAGTTTTTTGATGTGCTTGTACTAGGAAGTCATGTCCATCGGGGCAAATCAGGAGCATCTGTCCCCTATAGCAAAAGTATCGCTCACAAGAAGGGCGTCAACCTGGGCTCACAAGTGCGACCACCACCACCCCACAAGGCAGCACTCCCAGTCTCTCATTTAAAGGAACAAATTCATTTACGATTTGAGAACCATTCGCAATAAGACTAATACAGCTCAGTAAGATCGTACTCACACTAGGCCCGGTTGCCTTGTACCGTGCCCGAGCATGATTGTCCCCACTCCCCACTAAGGAAACAGCAGCTTTACAACCCTCATAAGCCGGGCTTGATTCACTCCTCAGCTGTAACATTGACTCTGCTAACACAACAACAACAACCGCTAAAGTCGAACCAACTTAGATCTGCTCTTTTTTCCACTCTGGGCTGCTACTTACTCCATGTTTCCCACACTTCAATAGTGAACACGCCCACCGCAAGCGCAAAGGCATCACAGCGAGCCTGCAATGTAAACACTCTGCATAATAGCGTACCACACTCCATGTCAGATAGTACTATGGGTGTAAACATCTGGCTTAATGATATTATACAATATCAATGCCCAAGCAACAACACCATATCAGAATACATTTTAAAAAGTTCATTTTAATACAATGCAATATGTTTTGACAAGATCCGTCTTGATACAACATGATTCAACGTAACTTTAAAATTATTCTGTTCTTTTGAAGAAATGTACAGCATCTAACTATTATTTCAAAGGTATGAAATGAACTAACACTAAATGTTAGAGGATTTTCACAAGCACTCCAGTTTAATCCAAACTGCTGCATTACTCTGAATAAAAATAAACGGTATTGATCGATTCTCGCATGCAACATCGATACAGCTGTACTGCCGATTTCGTATTGATGCGAACCACTGACTAATGTTATGGATTATACTTGTACAGCATACTTTTACACTGCTTTACTGTAAGGGGCAATGCTGGTCTTCCAAACCAGGATTTAAGCTCCTACACTTTTAAAACTGCAAGAATTCATGGAGAGAAAACAATCCCCTTTATGAAGCATGTGAATGTCCTTGGATGTGTCCTCAGATGTCTTCCTCAGAATTTGTTTTCAGACATTGGGGGGGGAGAGAGAGGGAGAGGGAGAGAGGGAGAGAGAGAGAGGGAGAGAGAGAGAGAGAGAGAGAGAGAGAGAGAGAGAGAGAGAGAGAGAGAGAAGGCTGCTTCTGCAGTATATTCAAACCAAGCTCTGAAAAATAAATGCGCAGTGAGCAAGCAAACACCCCCCCCCCCCCCCCCAACACACACACACAAAGGTATCCTTCACTGGCTGCATAACATCTCCCACAACCTCGGGCCAAACATTCCCCCCCCCAGGGACACTGCAGCAAAAGGCTATGCTAGCACTGTCCGCCCTTGCTATGCCTCACAGTACAGTATTCAAAACAAATAAATGTAAAAATGCAGCCTGTTCCCACTTTAATACTTCTGGTCTGAGTTACTTGTGGCCCCATCTGTGTCTTTGTGAAAGAAGGGCAAGGTTAAAAGGAATACTTGAGCAGTGCGCGTTCGACCCTGGTTGGCCTGCCTTCCGCACGCAACCGACAAAGAAAGCTGGGTGGACAGTTTCCCAGCTCTCCCACTACAGGCTGGGAGCCACACAGGCCGTGAGGAACCACAGAGCTCAGCCCGCACAGCGGATTCTATCACTTTCTGCCACAACAGCAACTGCAGCCAAAGACAGCGCTACCTGCTGTCCTCATAGAGGGAAGCCAATACTCCCAACACCCTGGAAACAGCCGGTAGCCATCAGGTTGTCCATGGAGATGACCATGTCTGGCTATAACATGCTCCAGTGTCCTACTCAATGGCAGAACTGATAGATCAAACAGTGAAAACTGTTTCATTACCAACTGTGTGCACAGATAAATATTTCAATGCACTGCCTACTAGGGCTGAATGAGTGGAGAGACAGGACAGACCAGGATCAAAGATGGCCCATCCATGTTATGTTCTCACTGTGAGTGGCATTGGTGGGGGAGGGGTGAAATATCATGTTGGACATTCTCTTCTGTGTGAGGAAAAAGTCGGTCTGTTTGTGTATAGAGGGATTCACATCCCAACCGTTACAATCACTTAAATGGAAACAAGACACCAAGCCTATGTAAGATGAGCAATCCATCCATTAATGGTGCATAGTGGAACACACCGCACACATTTAGAGAAGCAGAGGCTGTGGTTGCATACTTTACTGTGGTTCCAGTTCCTTCCTTGTGTTATTTTACTTCCAATGCTTTCTGTTAACTGCTAGTCATCCAAATGAAGCTGCAAAATTTAAATATTGTTCAGGAGATTACCCCCAACGGGTGTCCTAGCAGATCCTTGTAACAGAGCGGACTACTGGATTTGCCTCACAAAACACCCGTCACGTGGCATCACAAAAAAGACCAAGATTGCCTAAAACAATATCACGCAGAGCTAGGATTGCTGTGGATATATGAGCACTGATTAAAATTCTAGCAACGTCTTGAAGCGTGTTGCTATTCAGAGAGACACTCACTTATAAAACTGACAAGTGAATCTACACCAGGCACCAGATAAGTAATGAAGAGAGCAGTGAAAGAGGAGGAGATCCAAACAAACACTCTTAAGTGCTAAGCCCCCAGTGTGGCTGCTGTTTGTTTATTTTATGCTGGCTGCGGGTTTATACAAGAGAGAAACTCCATGCAATAACCCAAAATCGCTTTCAGCAGGAGAGGGAAAATTTAGTTCCAAGCTGACATTTCTCATGGAGAGAGTTTTGTTAAAACCATGACAGGCAGATCAAGCCATCATCACAATAAATAATCCAAACAGAAACCTCTAATTTCTTAAATGTACCCAATTTCTGTCGAGTGCCTCATTGGATAAAGCCGATTCAATCTGGGCCCTTTGGCTTAGTGGAAAGGTCTGATGCACTTTCAAATCTGAAAATGGGAAACAGTCATTCTGATAACCTACCAATAGCTCACCAATCAGCTCTTATAAACACTGCACCAAAGGTAAGCTCCTGCTTTAGAACTGAGAGGTTATGAAACGGAAGCACTAGGCTGAGCACCACACTCTCAGCTCACCCATGTCTTTGCTCTTGCACTTGAGGAGAAGCACTCCTCTGATCAAGTGGACATATTTGCAATGTGGGACGTCCTGGTCACTATATTGCTGCCCATCATAATTACATCACACTCTTGCATCTAATTGCAGATGCATGATTTATTTAGATGTACAAGCACACACTGTTTACAATATCTAGGTGCCAATAAATAGTACTTGAGTCACACAAATCGCATGCCAAGAGAGATATCTGAAGACTCCTAGCAATGTAATGCAACAACACAGAATCTATTACAGCTATGCATTTAAAAAGCATACATTAATGAGCCACAGTGGGGGAATCAAGGAGACTAAAACAGAAATCCCATCGCTTTCAAGAGCACAGTGCTGACAAACCAGAGATCTGCACTGAAGAAAAGGGTTGAGACCTGAGCTGGCCATTCACCGTCACTATCACACCTTGGTGGGGACGTTGATATTCTCCCGGCATAAGGCAGCCTTATGCAGCGGCCGTTCCTATGAGAATGAGTGACTGGCATATGGCTCCAAGTACCAAAAGAGGCACTACTGTTTGAGCCTGTTAAACAGTGTCACAGCTATGTGATGGACAGATTGGAAAGTCACATCACTGGCAAGGTTAAAATGTGAGCTGCTGTATAGCCTGTAAAACCAGCTAAAGGTATTCCAAACAAACACGAATCAGAATACCGGCACTGTGTTCATGCAAATACCTGATGTCTGCTGCACCGAAGAGAAAATAAAATGAATGCATCTTGTGTTGAACGTGAAACAAAGCTACACTGAGGGGCTCCCACAGAATGATTAAGAAAATGCACCAAACAACCAGTAAACAGTACATGTCATCATATGACTCACTCACAAAAATGATTTTAAATAAATAGAATATTCAAGACTAAAATACAGAGAGGCAAAGATCTCAAATGAAATTTTAATAAACAGATTCACCAGTTCTTCAAATAGCCAAAATCTGTTCCAGCCAGTTCACTTCAGAGGACAGAAGAGGACAGAGTGAACAAATTGTGTTCTCCAATAACAATTTAGCTGCCAGTTTTAAGCCGTCTACCATTCACTGGCAGCAAATTTGTTGTTCATTATCCAATCAATGTTCAGTCATTATATGAAAGAATTCAACAATGAAGAAGAAATTAACTGGTTTGTGCATGGAAAATGCTACCAATGAACACTCTTTCAGCACTCTGGGGAGCTGATGTCTGCATTACAATTGCAAGTCCACACCATTCAAATCTGATGATTCTTCACAAAAGCACTAGCCCACAGAAAAATCGTTTGTTCTTTTCATCACTGTACAAAGAAATCCAGCAGGTTGATAAAGTGCGTAATGCATTTTGGGGTAACGTGGTCCAAGTCCAAGGTTGGAAATTGACAATCCAAATGGTGCACTACCGCACACAGAGAAAGTCACACCAAATTGCCAGTGGGGTGATGTTAGCTAGTGACAGCGTTGCCAGCAGCAGTGGTCAAAGGAACAACGAAACGACAAAAGCCTGAATATATCCGAGAAGGTAAAGACAGCCAGCCATCCAGACGACCGTGTGCAGCCCCTCAGATGTCACATGTCATTTCAAAGACTTCTGCGACGAAAAATGGGTCGGAGCCCATCTTTGAAAGCACGCAGAGGCTTGCATTTGGGTATAGCACAATCGTTGTAGTAACAGCATTACAAGGAAACGCAGGACCACAGCGTCAGCACACTTGAACATGCTCCAACTGCGACAGCAACTGGTGATGTTTCAATCACACAACGTCGCTTACACGCATCCCACATCGATCTCCACCACTTTATAACAACACATTGTCGCCACTGTAGGTAGCTAGCTAGTCGAACTATTCTTTGTAGTGTCATTGTACTCGCTGGGAAGAACTGTTTATGAAATGACAATTCAGTTAACCAGATTTATCCTGTACATTCAGCAACTCTCAAGTGAGGAACAAAGACGCTAATAAGATTAACACAACTTCTTCCCCCCCTGGTTTAAGCCCCATTTTTGGATCCATTGAGCAACGTATGGGACAGAGAACGCTGCTCTTATTGAGTAGTTAGCTAGCATTCAGTTACTGAGCCAACCTAACAAGTTAGCTGGACAAGATGTTAACTTGAGTCTCACCAAATTTAGCTAGCGAAATCAAGGAAACTTTAATGAAATTGCTAATCAGGTCATTTGTGACTTATACTCGCTGAATAAAAACCGACAAAGGGTCAGTTAGCTAGATGACTGGAGCATGCACCTACTCAACGACCTAGCTAAACTTTGAGGTTTGTCTGTCTGCATCGCTGTCAAAACAAGGCGAGTCAGCCAGCCAGACAACCATCTAGATAGGTATTAAAAACGTATTAGCCAGCCCGCTGTTATAGCCAGCTAGCTAACTAGCTAAGTAGTCAGATACCGGATTTGGAGAAGCCTCATTTTACTAGCTGGCCAACTGGGTAAAGGAATGGCAAGGCAAAAACCTAACCACTAGCGGGTTGCAAATTTAGGCTAAAAATGAAACATCTAGGTAGCCATCTAACAAGATAACTAGCTAGAAACCTTGTCTATACATTGTCAGACTGTCTGTATCGCCAGCTGTAGCTGGCTAGCTACTGTTAGTTGTTCAAATAAGCATGTTAGCTTGCATTGTAAGGCATAAATATTATGTTGTCAGCGAGCATGTTAAAGACATTGCTTCCCCGCGACACAGTCAATGGGGTATTTTAGTGCATGACATAATGCGTCGAAACACAGCTATCCCAAGGAGCTTTGCATTTTTTGATTGGCTAGCTTGCTGGCTAAAAGCCGACTCATTTCGGAGCGCACAGCCAAACGTCGGACAAGGCTGAGCTTTCACTGTCAAGCAGCTGACAAGTTTTAGCAATTCGAAGCTTTAGGATTGTGCCATTAAATTGCAGGATGAAGAAATATGACACATCTTTCCCACTGTAATTACATGATACAGCTAGCTAGGTAACTTGATATCTACCTGGAAATCACGATCCTCGTTGAAGCGAGAGAATCTGTCAGCCATTTTCCTTCTGCAGCTCCTTCTTTCGTCCCTCTCTTGCATTCGACCTGTCCCTGTTGTGTTGGAAACGCCCATTGCAGTCAATGATTGAAACAGAGTTCCAATCGCAGATCAAAAATCCATTTGCCTGATGCAGGTGTTAACCAATAGCTGGCGATTTTCTCCCCGTTCTCATAGGTCTCTCACAATGTTTACTATTGGCTACCAACGTTCTAACCAATCCAACGTTCAAATATCAGATTGACAGGACACGCAACCAATAACGAAAAATATGCGGTTTCGCGGCAAACTTGAATGTTAGAATGTTTTGGCAAGAACAAAATTGCTGTGCTAAAGCAGTTTGAAGCGAATAGGGCGAAATGGGATGTGAAATTTGTAATGTTAAAATGCTTGGCTGGTTAACAGTTGGTCTCATTCAGTTCCATCTTTGAAAGAGATCACGAAATATTCAGGTTGCTGGCTAGCCTCGTGGGATAGACGGCAAAGCAAGGTGGCTTTTCACTACAGCTGACCCATTTACGTAACATTGAGCTAACATCTGAAAGAAAAAGTCCCTCTCCTTCAAATCTGACCCGCAGGAATTCACATAAAACGTGCATAGTAGTTAGCTTTCCAAATACCCAGTTCCACCAGCTCAGTAAGTTTTACATCTACTTTCATTTACACAAAACGATTCCCAACAGCGTTGTTAGGGTTTGGTTGATGATAGTTTTGATAGTGATAGTGATAGTTTTATTTGCAGCTTTCTCTGAATTTAGTTAAATCATCACATAGGCCAGTGTTTCCCAAACCTCTCCTGGAGGACCCCCTGTCCTGCATGTTTTAGATCTCTCCCTGCTCCAACACAGCTGATATAACTGATCACGAATGGATCTAAAACGGGAGAGATCTAAAACATGCAGGACAGGGGGTCCTCCAGGAGAGGTTTGGGGAATGCTGACATAGGCCTACTGATTCAATGGCGCATTAGAACCTCTCTTAGATATGACGTAGTGTTCAGCTGTAAAAGGTTTTGTGTTTGCATAAAAGAGAGACAAGTCTACGGGAAATCTACAAAAACGAAGGTTTTGTAGAATGACTGCAGCTGTCTATCATCTACCCCTTCCCAAACTACCTGTTTACTGTACCCTCTCCACCCCATTCACAGTTCCACTCTTCTCCATTATCATCTTTCTTGCATTGCCTATGTCTCCTCCTTCTCTGTAAGATGTACAAAATTATGTGTGATTACATCACACAATTTGACAGGTTATGTATAAGTTATTTTCTGCTTCCAGTTCAGCTTTTCACATTATATGTTTCTGAGCACTAACACCGGCACTATCCTCTACTGCTAAAGGTTTTTACTCTACCAATTCTCAAACTCCCTGTCCACATACTCTCCCCATTTCACAGTGCCAATCCCCTGCCTGTCACAATCCTTGCTCTGCTCTCTTAGCACATTTCCCCCTTCCCTCTGTGAGCTGTGCAAAAGTCACATATGATGATGTCACACTAGCTTGCAGATAATAGGCTACACAATACCTTGTGAAAGTAGGTTTGGTATATCTCTGACACACACCATCTTCTGTTTGTAAATGATCCCATTGTTCTACTTATACTAAGCCATGTATCATCTCACATCCCACCCCACTCTCCTTTCATAGTTTCTTTTCTGTCATCTATCCCCCTTATCTAGCACATCTCCCATTCTACCCCTCTAAGGTATACAAAGTCATGTAATGATGTCATAATATTGGTGTCACCAATTCAGCTTCACTTATTACATGTTCTAAAAGGTTGTTAGTAGAACCCTGAGACTGTCACCATTTAGGTATCCCCTATACTGCCTCCCCCTTTTCAATGCAGTACTACATGCCTTTCCTGTCCTATATACAGTTTCCCAAGGCAATTAGTTTAGAAGTGAAATATAGGGTATATTGGTTGCCAGTTTAGCTTGACTCATCATTTTAATAAGACTTAATAGGACTCCTGGCATACTCCTATCAATGCTGCTATCATTTACATACTCCTATCAATGCTGCTATCATTTACTGCTAAAATTTATTTTGTTCTGTTCTTTCCCTTACCTCTTATCTATACCTTCTCCCCCTTTAATAATATTCCACCATTATGTAGCGATGAATGAACTGATACAGCATTTTTTTGTTTTACAATGGCTAAGCCTATAATACACCTACAATACAAGAGCTGCATTGACACGAGCGGTTTGGCTTGCTTTATACTACATTTACATTTATTCATTTGGCAGACGCTTTTATCCAAAGCGACTTACATAGGTTACAGTTCTTTACAATGTTATCCATTTATACAGCTGGATATTTACTGAGGCAATTGCGGATTAAGTACCTTGCCCAAGGGTACAGCAGCAGTGTCCCAGCGGGGATCGAACCGGCAACCTTTCGGTTACAAGTCCTGCTCCTTAACCACTATGCTACAGTGCCACCCCTAACTAACTGATTTTAGATAATATACACAATTAGTAATAATGAATAATTATTCAAACAATTACAATCTGGAATTAATTTCAAACTAATATTGTAAATACACCTTAGATCTGATAGTCTCTTTTACAATGGCTTAGCCATTGTAAAACAAAAAAATGGCTGTATCAGTTCATTCACTGCTACATACACCACGGCTAACACGCTGTTTGGGTGATGACGTCAATTCGTCCCCTTGTCCCTTCATTTGAACACCTTGTATGGAGATCAGCATCCTTATGGGCTCAATGGTCTACTGGAAAGTTAGTTTCTTACTGAGAGTAATTTATTTCTTCTGCTGGTGTTATTCTCACCTCACGTTATCAACAGCTGTATTTTGTGAATTTCTCATCTTATAAAAACTGGCTAAAATAGCGGTCTGAAATCTCAATAGATTACGTGACATGCATGACAGTACTAACAGTATCAAAAGTCATCTGTTGCTTTCATCTTGCACAATTCATTATTGTTATCATTGGAAATGATTTCTAAGAATGTTTTAAAAAGAAGTAATTTTCTACAAAGAGAAAACATTCCGGAAGCAGATTTGTAGGTGTTACTTTTGCTTGTGTAACTATGCATTTATATTTGAATTATTTGGAAACTATATGAAAATATCTACATTTAAAAAATTAAAGAAATAGTAAGCCATTGATGAGACGCAGAATCACAACAACGCTTCAGTTGCATTTTTCATGACGACATGGTGTGGTTTCAGCGAATGTCATTGCTATGCTGACTGCACAGATTTACTGATCTTTATAGTAATGGAATACATAATACAGCGCATATGGTGAATGGAGTATGACATCAAAATGGTTTAAGATAAGAAATATGTGCAGAATTTTTACAATCTACAGATTCGTTAAATATACATTTAGAATTGTATTTTTATAATTTAACTGTCGGGTTAACCCAGAGTGATTTACAACACAAGGGAATAAAGCGCATCCAATAAAATCGCGTCAACGACGGTACGTGGCTACAAGAAATAAGCTTATAGGCCTACGTATTTGTCTATTTGCCACTAGAGGGAAGCAGACTCTACAACATGATCACCAAACCACGCCGTAATCACTTTGATCACGGGGAATATATTGGGTGCACTCGTGCTCTGAATGAACAATTAATTGACATTGCCGAACATATTTTAATTTACTTTAATTTGATATAACAGATTGCGCAGTTCAGAGTGAGAAATTTGAACAACTTGCTCAGGTGTTCTCACCTCCAGCTGCTCAGACTGCTGCTGAACCATTTAAATTGATGACCAGGTTAAGTGCAGAGCGACCAGGAAGTAAACTCAAGGGAAGCAGTTGACCTGCTGACACTGATGTTATTTCTCAAAAGTTTAAGCTCTGATTTTAATATGTAGGTATTGTGGCACTTTTCAGCACAGTAACAAATAGGCCAATGTCACTTAAATAAGAAGTACATTTTCTGTTCACGGTCATTTACTTCATGTGAAAATGAATGTCTATGAAATTTATAGAATGATTTACATTTCATGATAAAAATCCTAACTCAACTTCCATGGCCAGAATTATGTCTGATATTCGTGAAGAGAAATGACCATTTAAATTTCAGAAACAAAGGGGAAAAACTATTGTTTAAAGCATAACGGGAATGTTATTTAAACCACTTCAAACTGTTCTGTTCAGGGCACAAAATAATTATGTGGACAAGATAATTGTCTATACAAAATGTCATATGAAACATGCTATGAAAGTGCAATTATGTACACATTGTCATTGATTTGTATCACAAAAGAACTTTTCATGCTGAATACATTAACAAACATTAACATTAGCATAAAGTAGCTTTAGACATGTCTGTCACACATATATCTAAGATTCTAAGATGAAGATCTAAGATGAAAAGATAAACATTTCATCTGAAGGCAAATCCATAACATTAAGACAACATATTGCGAATGATCAGTAACCAAGGGACTTTTTTCAGTTATTATCCCACTTAAGATAAAGACTCAATTTGATTTGCTAGTTGTATTATGATTCCCTTTCTTGCACACAACAATAATTTATTCTTACTCTACATCAACTTTTCCTACTACTGGTAAATTTATACACATTTATACACATTTCTCACTTTCTTTGTATTTCACTTTAGGCATTTGCAAATAATTCACTGCCATTTTATAATAACATGACTGGTGTGAGTGATATATACCAAAATGTCTCAACCCAATTGTCATTCAGTAATGTTGCATAGACAACAGGCAGCTTTGTATTTATCAGTTTGTGCATACTGTATATTATGGCCTGTTTTTCTTCTCACTACTGTTAATTGCTTTCATTTAAATTTTATTTTTGTTTTTATTTTTAATTATAAAGTTTTACAGAAGTGTCTAGCCACCTACTGGGCATACATAAGCCCAATGAATGAGGTTTTGCCAACATTTGTCAAGGTAAATTAATGGCCTAACATTATTTGTTTGAAGACAAATATGCTTGGATTTAAGAACATTTTCGTTTTGAGTAAGCTACAGTTGCAATATATGTCATGTTCACATAATTATAATTTTGTACACTAAATGAAAAATGTCAAATTACAAATTTGTCTATGAATTGTAGCTAATTGTCACACGTGTCAAATAAATTACTTCTGTAATTTCAAGACATAGTCACTGTGAACCTTAAGCCTTATTAATTTAATTTTGGAACAAACAAAAGCCGACTGACTTTACCACCACTTTTGCTGCTCAGTTTTCACATAAATTGGAATTTTAGTTAATCTTATGTTCAGTCTATAATACGTGTTTGCTTTTTATATTAAACATCACAAAAACCTTTGGTCCTCCTTTGTCAAAGAACTTGCAAAATTCATTTAATTTTGTGGTTTTTGTGAGTGGCTGATCAGGTTAGTATTCATCCCAGGTCTGGAAAAAAGATGGCACACATCAGTACAAGGCAGAGGAGATGTTTACTGGGTCTGTTGTGGACATGTTGTGACTGCTGTGTGTGCTCTTGGTAAGAGAGTATTGTGTGATGTAATCCAGCACTCTATGAATCAAGCACTTGACAGCTACTCCATAGCTGTCCTTGAAAAGTTTCTGGTTTAAAATGGCATCATAGGACATAAATGAACTTTAATGAGATTACTAAATGTATTAAAATGGTGTGTTAGATTTGTTTCATTAGTATGCTCAGTGGAGATCCACATCATGTCTTGTAAAAATGTAGGTCTCTACACATAAAATATACAAGCAAAATGGAAAAGAACTGAGCAGATGGTGAACGTTAAGGATCAGCAGGTATTGTACTTTGGGTTTTGATTGTGAATATGGAGACCAGGACCAAAAACCATTAAAAGGCGATGTTCACATTTATTCATGTATAAGGTGTAAGTCAGTGTCACAATAAGTATTACGC
Source organism: Megalops cyprinoides (assembly GCF_013368585.1). NCBI lineage: Eukaryota > Metazoa > Chordata > Actinopteri > Elopiformes > Megalopidae > Megalops > Megalops cyprinoides. The sequence continues at coordinate 40,911,929 of NC_050583.1, forward strand.
TATGCTGGCTCAACTAAATAGAGACACTTTCCTTATGAATATAAATGCTTTACATCTACATTACTTGTGTTGTCTACCGATTATTTAAAGGGTTACTTTCGGTTTTCATTCTGAAACATGCGTGTTGCTCCGAATGATGCGCGTCCCTATTTATTCGAAACGAGACATCCGTTGCGACTGTGCCTTACCGAAGTGTTGAAGTTGGGAGATTTCCCCGGCTCTGCTGACATCAACAACCTTACTGACCATAACAAAGCTACGGTGAGTGAACTCTGCTTTCACTGGCTAATAAGTATTGTATAAAATAATGGAGGAACATGTTACAACTGTCAGCATTTGAACGATTTACCTATTTTATAAAATGGCGGAGGATGAAAAGGAAGTTGTGCAGCATGTCGTCCTCATCATCCATAGTTATATAATCAACGGTTTTAAATTCTGTTTGAACATTTGTCAGTACGGTATCTTTTTATTTAGCTTTCTTTTGAGGCCGAACATTCGACGGCGTAGTGACCTAACCACTGTATTTCCACTGAGATTTTTCTTGAACCTACCTAATTATTTATTTCGGGTTAGCTAAATGGATATACTTACCAACAATGTTTTTAGTTTGTGAACCACATTTCAACATTATGACATAAAGTTGTTTCCCTACCCAATCTGTGATTCAAAATATCAAAGGCTTTCTTAGATTAAAGTTTGTCATAAATATAAAAATAATTAATAAAAATGTTTAATAGGTTATTGAGTTCCTGACTGCCATTGAAATGCAAAGTGACACTGTAACATCAAGTGATGTCAGCCATAGGCGTTTCCAATGACGTTGATGGACTTGCCCTGTATCTAGAATGGTGCAATATGCAGTGTTTTTCTTTGGTTTAAATTGAATTGCAGTTTTCGTGGCTAGAGCCAAGCTCTCACCAGTATCAACCCTCAGAACAACGAACAGGAATGATCACCTCTTGTACTTTGCCCGGGAACTATGTATAGCCACAGAATAAACAGGTGTTCTGTCCAAACGTGGATGTCCCGTCAGCATGTTTGGGGCACTGGTATGCATAGTGCCTGCAGGCCCCTTGGCACTTCATGTCATCTCATTCAGATGTCGATGGACAAGGCTGCCTCTGGGTGCATAGCCATTCATTAATCCCAGGCCTCCTGCAGCATGTCACTCATGCCCATGGAAACGAGCCAAGGTCTGCTGGTCAGCTCCAGGAGCAGGCAGAGGGACATTAAAGCAACACAATGCTGGCTGGATATGCACTAAGTGGTGGTCATTACTCAGGTCTCAGATATGTCACGCAGCTGAGTGGGTGTGGATGAGTCAGTGTGTGTATTCAACGAGCCATGGGTATGTCGCATTCCAGTTCCTTTCAAGCAGTGCCGCTTTTTCAAAGTTGTTCCTTTTTCATGTAAACATTATGCTATTGGGCAATTAAATTTTTAATACTTTGTACTGACTCACTGGTTTGAACCTTTCGGAATCTTGACCCTCCATTACCCTGAACCCGGTCATGTTTTCCCGCACCTTCACTAGTTGCTCTAGCTCTGTGTAGTTTAGGTTGGTTTCTCACATTTTTAGTATCTTATTCTCAGTTCTCAACGCCAAATCCAATGTCCACATTTCAGTATCCACTTGAGCAGCCTCTATGTTCACCTCATGTCTGTAATATTTATTCAGATTAAATTTGTTATTCATTGGCAAACTCAGAATAACTTTGTATTGGGTTTACTGGTTATGTTGGACTATATTAAAGCCCACCACAAAATTGACCATTTTTGACAGGAAATAATCATGAGTTGTGACATTATACAAATGGGTTAATTACTGAAGCCCTCAGGAGGAATTGGGGGAGCCATCATTTTCTGTAATATTTTTGTAGTGATAAGAATATATAATTGTTTTTATGGAACTGACAAAACAAAAAAGATAATTTTTTGACTGAAAGATAAGTGAATATTCATGTTAACTTCACTGCAGTTTCAAACTAACCAGTTATTTACATTACTGCAACATCATCATATATCATTGAATTGACATTCAGACTAAGTCTATCTTTAAAAAAATCAGTTATTAAAATCAAGTATGTGGTTTGTCACTGGATCTCAAGACGTGTATTTTGCTATTTTTTTCCAGTGCCCATGAGGCCAGTTGAGCTAGTCTAACGAAATGAATGGGATTGCAGAGACACATCATATAAAATTAGCAGCATGTATTTCAGTGCGGATGATGAGAAATGAGTATGCAGTGAGCCAGTTAGGTAATCAGTCATTTTCCATTAAATAGTTAGCTGTCTAGTAGGGTAGGTGGTTAGCATAGGTGGTGAGAGCAGGTATGGAGGGGGGTGGTTCTGGGACGCCACAGCTAGTTGTTGAGACTTCCTGAACTCAATGAAACACAGATGAAGGAAAGTGCCCACTTGATAACCCCAATGACATACCAGCATGTACATGCCTGATTGTTTTCTTGTAGTGTAACGGTGCATGTTACTTGGTAGATGTTACAGTAGCAGTGGGCTCAGTTCTTAGCTGAGCACTTATCCTGTGTTTAAGGCGCTTTGCGTTATAATATTACCCTAAGTTAATGCTGCTGCATGAAGGGTAAATCTGATATTGCTGTCTGATAGTGCACTGTAATCTTGTAATTTCAAGAGTTATTACTAAAAAGGAACAGTTCATTGGTCACATGGCATGGCATTTAGGGTTATACTCTGTCAATGGAAATCTGTTGCAAACCTTAATGTGTTGTCAGGTTTTGTTGTTATTTCTGTTGTAAACTGTTAGTAATTAAGGGGTCATACAGAGTTATGTCTGTAAATGGTTTATCAGACTGTAAAAGGATATAAAATGTCTAGTTCTCTGACACATATCTCTTTGTTGTGAAACCTCTGAACCATAATGGCAGCAATAATCTCAGCTTTACTGTCTGACAGCAGGTGCCTGGATTCACCAAGATAAACACCTGGTGCAAATTAAGTTATTGCTTTCCTAAAAATTCATACACAGGGTGCTGGTTTTTACTCTTTGTTTTCTGCTGCAGAATCCTTTCAAGCCTTTCTAATTGCAGTTGTGTGATTTCTTTATACAGTGTGCCTGTCTTCAGTGGTTAGTCCTTTGAGGGGGGATTCTTCTCTCAAATGTGAAAGGATTCTTTATGCTGTTCTGCTGAGGTGTCTCTGAGTCACTGCCATATTGTCAGGGTTTTTTTTTTTTCGCTTGTTTGTTTTTTTTTTTCCCATTTTGTTTTCATTCATGTAGAATAGTAATTCTTGAAAAATCCTCACCATATTTAAGAATAAACCTTCCCTCAATTTTGTAAAAAATATATAATTTATTAAGAAAATATTAAGATCATGTAATATAATTTTGCGAAAAAAAGAAAAGTCTTTCACCTGAAGGTTAGCATTTAAATATGTAAGACTGTAGCACAGACTTGCAGTGCTCGGTTAGTACCGCAAAAGGGTTTTACTTATGCCCAGAGAAAACAATGAGTATTTCAGTTCCCAACCTTAATCAAATTAAAAAGGTGGTTTATTCTCCTTGTAGAATCTTGACTTCTCTCATTAATGCGTATTGGTGGAATCAGTTCCATTCAAACGGATCTCCTATGTCCTGAACAATGCTCCTGTTCCTGCATCCTGCTGAATGCTTGTGAAAACATAGTCACTGGAATTAGTAGCACAGTAGCTACTATAGCTCCCTCAGATCTGAATATCTGTTACATTATTTCTCCATTCACATAGATGTTATTATTTTCACCCACCCTCTAACACTTCTCCAATGGCAATGCATGGAAGCTGAGCAGAGGATGCCAGTGCATGAGGGACTGGTGGTTAAGGGAATGGGAAGTGTGTTCTCTTCATCTAGGTAGGACCTCTCCCTGCTTTTAAGTAGGAAGCCAGCTGCATCACAAATACAAGGGCCACTGGACCTATCTCAAGTTGGGCTTGTGGTTCTTTCATTGTGATGCCGCATGTTAGGCTGGACTTGGAGTTCTAAAGGCCACCTTATGTATGTTACATTGGACTGCTGGCTTCAGCTGATTTAGAAGTAAGTTTGTCTTAGAGTCACCTGGTTTGAGGTTCAGCAATGTTGTGTGTCCTCATAGTGAACACACAGAGTTCACAGAAGTGAACCTTGCTTGACATTATCAACCTCTCTTGCTGCTAGTTTTGGGGGCACAGGAGCGTGATTCACAGGGTACAGCAATGCTCAGGTGCTGTGACCGCCAGTTGTTTGTTTGTTGAAAAGGAGAAGTGCTGGAACAGGAAGTGAAAAATCCCAAAGCATGCATGAAAAAAAGGAGGCCATTCTTTCCCGCTATTGACAGAAATGTCAGATGATTGTCATCCATGACATTTAAGACTGTCGTCCTCCAGAGTCCCTCCAGCTCCTCCTCATTCCACTGACGGTCAGATGGAGTCCAGACTGCCCCTGGTGCAACCTGGGCTCTGAGCGTACCTTTCAGATCCACCCTGTAGTAGATTCTACGTGAAGGTCACTTTTTTCACATGTGAACACTGGACAGATGGATCTGAAGTACAGTGGATACACAGAATTGCACTTTCAGGGCATGAAAAAGTCCAACACACCAGTACATTCCTCTGCACTTTGAAAGTCCAACTTGTAATACAGGATGGAATCCATGGAGACAAGTGATATAAATTTTCATTAACCAGACCTTATCAACAAAGTAATATTTCAGTGCAAGCTTTATTGATGAACAAAATCTCACTATAGAGATAATTATCTAGGGTGATCCCAGCCAATAATTATTCAAAGCAATTCAGTGAGGCAGTCTGATGGGTCCAACATGGGTCATGCACAATGCATGAAAACATCTTGTTTAAGTTAATTAGTTACAGTCATTTCACTACAAAGCACGTCTAATGAAATATGGGCAGTAGATACAGCCTCTGCTCTCAATAGATAGTTATGCTCAGAGATCCTAGTTAAGGCAAGCAGAGCAGCAACAGCAGGCAGATAGTGGGTGGATTCGGCATGCTCACCTCACAAGACAAATGATTTATGGATTCTCTTTTAGACAGATGGGAGTACCTGCCATCTAGCGAGGTGCAAATATACACACAGATATGAGAACGGATCCTGAAGGCTGAAGGAATGATGGCAGATGATTACTGACAAAAACGAAAAGTAGGAATTGGTTAGGAGATGTCAAAAGGATATGTTATCAGACTGAGATAGAGAGCTGCTCCTCCGTCCTCCTTATAGCATGCCACTTCAAGCCGATGAGGTCAGAAAATGTGAGGATCAGAGAGAAGGGAATGTCAAATGCAGACCAATACTTCAGTGTTAAATGCATCACTGAAGCTGAATAGCTGGAATTATCGATTAATTGATTATTAATTGTTCATGATCACAAGAATATAAGTAGTTGTGAGTTCCATAGGGTGGCATTCCTGTACAATGCATCACTCAAATTTACCATACTGTATACCTCTTCAAAAAAAACAAGAGCTCTATTAATTTAGTATTTGATCTCATGACTTCACTTATTAACTCAAAAGCTTAATCCCCAGTACTAAAGAGTATTACAAATGAGGTCATTTGTTGTAACTGAGTGACTTAACAACAGGGTTAACAAGTAAGACCAAACAACCTGTTTGGTTATTAACCTTTGTAGCATTTGTAAGAGTCAGCAGCATTCTGTCAAGGTAATGCAAGTTTGTTTTTGTTGGTTTAGGCCTGCTACCCTCTTGCTGTGTGTGTGTGTGTGTGTGTGTGTGTGCGTGCGTGCGTGTGTGTATGTGTGAGAGAAAGAGAGACAGTGACAGAGAAAGGAAAGCAGAAAGAAAGACAGGCAAGCACAGAGCCTGCCCCAGCCTGCCTTGCAGCTGGGGGGGGGGGAGGGGGGCAGGGAACTGGAGATGGCCTTCCCGTAACTCATACACACTCTGAGCCAATCAGAGAGCCTCACTCTCACACAGAGCTCTTGGCTAAGGGCCAGCGGGATTAGCAGCGCAGAGCGAGAGACAGGGGCAGAGTGAGCACAGAGTGAAGGAAGAGCAGTGGAGATAGAGAAACCCAGCCACTGCCTGCCATCGGGAAAAGTAACTTGAAGAATACCAGGGAAAGGACGCACGGCTGTCTAAAGCTTGCCTTGGTATGTCAGTGATTGGTGTAGTGGTGTGTTTTCTGCCTCTCTGTTGGGGATCTGCCCAGTCTCTTTACTCTCTCTGAGTGGCGAGCCGGGTTGTTTTTCAAGGGTGGCTTGCAGCAGGAAGTAACAAGCGAGAGAAATAGCTGTGCGCCATAAAGAAAAGAGCCGCAGTGAGTGTGTGCAGCAGGCAAGAAGGGGAGAGCTGCCGAGAAAGATGGTGTGGCAGATTCACTTGTAGGTAAAGCGGTGTTTCATCATGTCTGTCCAAAGGTAGCCTAGGCACAGGATGCGCTTTGGTCACCGTATCACAGGGCTGTGGGAAATGCACTTGAGAATTAAACTGCCATTGTAATTAGCTCAACCAAAGTGAAGGCAAAGAAAATGCTCTGCTGGAAACATTGATTCACTGTGATTCACACAGCGGCAGGCCTGTTTATGTTTTTTATTGTTACAGCCACGTAAGCATTCTGGCAGCATTTGCATTTATGTTTGCCTCGGGCTTCAAGACCCAAAGGTTTCGTCTGAGTTGTTTCTGTGGAGTTGCTGAACATCCAAGCATAACATGTGCAAACTTTCCATACGCAGCTCCCAGATTGCAAAGGCTGTCCTCGCTATCAGGAGTTTGTCAGGAGCGAGAGCCTAATGGCTTGCCGTTTGCCCCCCTTGTTTGCAGACCCTTTATCATGTTAGCGCAGCAGGGGAGTAATTTAGAGTAATGGGATGGTCCGTATTCATGGGATGGAAGCATGCGGTTCAGTAAAAAGGTTTCACATCAGCAGGGCCAGTGTGAAGCCACTTTGCCTCCCCTTTTTGGTGCATGCGGAGCAAAGGAAGTGCTTTTCAAACCGAAGAGCAGGTGCTTGATGTATGTTTGTTTACAACATGGTGCCTGTACACATATTTGTCAGAAAAGGGTGTAGCTGACTTCAGGGTCCGCCCAAGTGAATTTCGTTCTGACTCTCCATTGAACTCAATTTGTCAAACCTAGACACTGGGTGGAGGTTCACATGTCAGTTACAAACACTGAGTGGTCATTTCTGGACCAGAGTTTCTCTCAATGCTGCGGCATCACCTGCTCTGGAGGTGGGGTGACTGGTGAGTGGCTTTGTCCGTGTAGCACTGTCTCTTCTTCTCGTGTTCTTTTGCTCATGCTGCATCAAACACGAAGCAGTGATATATATCGGTAGGATTATGCATGAATGCTTTGTGCATAGTGGTTGATGAAATAGCTTTCAGCCAAAAATGCCTTTACATTTGTGGTAGTTTAAGGTCATTGAAGTTGTTTTTGTTAGCAGACATTTATTGTTTAGGGCCAATTAAAAAAAAAAAACTGTTCTTCACTCATTCATAAGAATGTGAGCCATGTGGGGTAGTTGTTTGATTAATTACAGTTTATTTCTGACAATGTACGGCGGTGTTTTAGTGTCACATTGAAATTTGACTCCTGGGTTGCAGTTTGAGCATTGCATGCACAGAGTGTGACCTGATATGACACTGACATGGTACTACAGCTACATGAATTGAAACAATAAAAAGCATCTCTGACATTACCAGTTATGACATAAGTTTATCCTTAAGGACGCTGCAGGCTTTGGCAGAATCATTTTGACAAAAGGCTGAAATGATATTTGATATTTTTACCATACTATAAATTGTATATATTCATTCATGTGCTTCTGTCATTTCCTTTTAAAATTGTCCTGCCATATTATTTTTTTTTGTTGCTCACATTTGGATGTATTCAAAAATGTGAGCACACACATAAGCAAATCTGAAATGCAGATGAACGCACATAGCTCATTGTGCCTTGGAAATAATCAATATAATCATAAACAATAATAACAAAAAGCGGAACACAACGTGTTCCAATTCAAGAAGGCAAGGTTGAAACAATGTTATTACAAAAGTAGTGTGTCAGTCACGCTCTCATTGCACTGTTTGAAATGTTTGACACACCCAGTGGCTCAGACAGGGAGGGCAGAGTCAGTGTCCCTTGTGGAATGGGTAATACTGCCCACCTCAGCCATGGGAAAGGATTGTTGTGGTGGGTGTGGGCCGCGTGGGCCGCAGGCTTGCTGGGTCAACATGGTGGGCGTTTGGTGGAGAGACTCCGACAGCTGGGGAGCCCAGCAGAATGCATGTCACTTTCTGCCAGCCAGATCCCTGCTGGCTATTTATACACCCCAGCTCAGGATCACTGACAGCCTCGGCTCACTCACACCAGCCGTAATCAATACCCACAGCACACCCACGCACGGCATAGCACGCTTGATGGAATTTCTGTTAATATTCTGTGATTCAGTTGCATGACTGTGCTTGTTCTCCCTGTGAGGCAGGGAGAGGGCAGTCTGGCAGCCTCAGCACCTGGTGCTCTAACCGTGTAACCCAGTTGTGTAGGACAGTGGATTTGGGTTTGAGCTGAGGAGATCAAAGGTGTGGATTAATGGAGGTCGACAGCAGATGCGCTGATGCAACACACAGCAACACTGCCACTGCCGCTGCCGACATGATACATCTCACATACAGAAGCTCTGGACCTTTCAACATGGCTCTGTTGATCCTATGTTAGCACAGAGGATGTTAGGACAGTCTGCGCTGAGGTCAAAATCTAGGGCTGAGATGGTTGAGAATGTCTGTTAATGTGGGGAGTTCTGCTGACGTGGGCTGTAGCAAAGCCAAAAAGTGAGGCTAAGACAAAGGTTGTTTTTGCAGGTCAGACAGGAGAAAACTCCAAAGGACAGAGCACTGAGGAGTCCAGTAAGAGAAACAATCACATCTGTGGCAACGGAAAACAGGTGTAAGAATGGCTGGACAAATTTTGTCAGCCAGAACCTAGATTCAAATCCTGAATAGGAGATGATTACCAGGAAGGAAAAGGCAGGACATACAAGATCACACAGATGCAGCAAGGGGTGATAAGGTGTGGCTGTGCTCAGCCAGCCCAGTCACATGACATAACTCCACTCCTGCCCAGCTGTTTTTTCCACTGTTAATCTAAACAGCTTGCCGCTTCCTCATTGCCACCTCCATTTTAGGGGTGTGTCTGCCCCAAATACTTTCATGACAGTTTCAGCTGACACTCGATGCAGGCCTTCTGGTTTTACAGCCATGAGAGGTTTGCTGCACATGGCTGCCAGATCAAGCAAAAATTGTATTTCCTGATGCCCCAGGCCTTTGAAGTCGTGGTTTGAAGGGGTGATCTCAAACATCCTCCCACTGCGGGTGATTAAATGTTCCGATAAGGTGCTTGGGAGAGGAGCAGGAGCAAAAACATCTTTTGTTCCCCACACAATGGGAGCCTGTGTGCCAATTCTCTGCAGGTGCTGAGAGCAGTTGAGATGTGAGAGCGTAGTTGCTGCAAGCGGACAATGTTTTTTGACATGTTTAATTGCTGCTTCGCTGCTGTGAAGGTCCTTACCATCACAAGATCTGTCTTGCCATTGATAAGGTAGTTGAGCAGTCAGATTTGTCAGCCAGTGGTATCATGTGATTGTCTGGAGAAGACGTTTATGAGAAGCACCCAACTGTCAAAGCCAGAGTCAGTTGCTGCCGAATAAAAATGATACCTACAGTTTTTTTGTCTGGCCAAAGGTGTTAATTTAGCCATTGCTCAGCAGCGGCACATGATATGTGCACCTGTTGAGTTATACATACTCCTACCTTTTTATCTTGTTTATCAGTCACACCTGGCTGCAGACAGAGCTTTCAAAGTAAACCACATTAAATGACTTGAGTGAAATTAAGTATTGCTGCTGATTGCAAAATGGCTACATGGAAACATGGATAAATAGGTGCTTAGAGGCTGGTCGTGTCTCACATTAGGCTGTTGGGCTTGTCTCAGCTGTGCAGGGCTGCAAAGGAAGAGGGGATGGCTGTGCAAAGGTTTTTCAACTCAACTAGCCCCTTCAAAGATCTGAAGGGGGGCTCGGTGCTGGGGTTCCCTTGCACGATGGACGACCTGGGCACAGAGGGGAAGGAGGTCAAGGAGGACTCAGGAAGGCTGTTGAGGAACCTGAGCATGGTGCTGAAGCAGGGCACTGCCAAGCAAGTGGGCACCGGGGATCAGGAGAAACTCTACTGTGTCTCCATCATCGCCCAGCCAGAGTGTAAGTGGGGCACACTGGGTGTTTGTCAGAGGGAAATAAACAGGAGGGGAATGGGGATGGAACCATTTTGAGTAAGGAGAATGGGGATAAAAAGAAGGCAAGGGGGTTGTACATTTTACATTCCATTTACATTGATATTTAGTCAATTATTTTTCAGATGTTCTTAGAGTGACTTACGAAACAGCGCATATAAGAGAAGAGCCCTGCTCATCTGTTTTTTTTTTATATAATTACAACCACTAACAGAATAAATTCCTTAACACCACTATAATAAATACCTTATAGTCAGTAGAAGAAACATAGAGGAGCAGGGCTGGAATGGTAGCGTGGTCAAAGAGAAGCCGTGAATAAGAGTCTGTCCAGGGGTCAGGGCGAGGCATTAAAACACACTAGAATGCTATGAAATCCATGCCTTTGCAGCTGTGGAACTGCAGTGTTAATGCACATTGTGTCTGCTGCTTTGTAACTTACTGACCTCTTTGCGATAACTACTCTTAGCATAGTGATGCGCTTATTTGGAAGTCGCTCTGGGTAAGGGCATCTGCTAAATGAAGTAATGTAATGTAATGTGATGCCGCTTCCAGCTGAAGGACCGCAGGAGTTCACGCCCACCAGCACAGAGCACACCTACATCAGATCTCACCTGATTAACAAATACAGGTACGTCACGGCTTTCCCTCCTTTTCTTTTCTAACAACAGGATAATTGGTTCAGGGGCAGGACATTGTGCAGGGGCAGGTCCGTGCACCCAGTTCTGTAAATGTGCTACTGATGTCATTATCTGTGTCCCAGCTCCCTCGGATAGTGACACGCTCATGAACTCGCATCGCTGCTGCTGGCTTTTTCAGGTCCTCCGCAGAACACCACGGCTTGTACAACCATGTGGCTCGCCCTGCCACCCAAGGGGAGAGCAGCCTGGCCCCCATCAACCCCCAGCCCTGCCGCTCCCCGAGGAAACGGCGGAAGAGGCAGCGCCGGAGGAGGAAGGCGAAGAAAGAGTTGGAAGGGGAGCAGGAGAGGCACAGGCAGAGGGTGCCATCAGGGGTGCCGGAACAGGAGAGCAGCAGCTCCCTCAGCCACCAGTGGGCTCCGGTAAGTCACACACTCGTCCCTCACCTCTACGCCAAAACGTCCCAAACCCACTGCTGAACACCTTCCCCAGCTCCCATTAAACCACTGACACACTCTGAGAACCGAGAATGGGTAACCACATTGATCAGTTCAAGGGCTGGATGAGTCTGCAGAATTAAAGTGAATTGAGTGACGGGGTAGATCGCCGCTCTGCAGATACTGTTGTGAAAGTTACATCCATCCAAATCCAGTCTTTCTCACTGAATGTGAAGTCAAGCCATTGGTTTCTGCCATTTGGAATATACTATGTGCCTGTTGCGGGTGCACAGGCCGAGCATGGTTCACTTCCCTCCTGCCATTCTGGGGAAGGAAAAGTGGCATTGTTCCAAGCCTGTGGTTGGATGATGGTGAAAGCCAGAAGCTTGGCAGTGCCATGTCCTTTTCGCAGGCTGGGAAGTGAAACTGCTGAGGCTCTGTGCCATTTAGCACCTTCCCCATGTACTGTCTGCCTGCCCTTTAACTACTGCATGCAGTGGCTTCAGGCCAGACCAGAGATATGTGTGTGTGTGTGTGTGTGTGTGTGTGGTGTGTGTGTGTATTGTATTCCTAAAATGCTTGACACATTTCAAAAAGTACACAGGAAGACATTGTTTCCATGGAATGATTCTCGGTTACTTTCCCAGCTGAAACCATCACTGACAATGATGAGCGTTTGGCTCTCTGCCCTTAACATCTAAGCCCAGACATATGCATGCCACTGCAAAGGAAGCAATTCAGAACGCCTAAACAAAGCCTTTTTTGAGTTGTGAACACTGTCTTAGTATAAACAGAGGGGCGTCAGCATTACCAGTTTCAGTGTCTGGAGAAGATAAAAGAGCTGACTCCCTTGTTTCTCTCCCTGCTCATGTGCCATCATTGTGTCCTCCCCCTCAGACGGAAGCCTCAGAGTGTACGAGCAGTGGCTACAGCTACAGCGGCATCCAGAACTTGGGGGTTCAAGAGACAGAGTGGCCTGGCTCGGATTTGGGTCGCCGCTCCAGCGATGAGCTCCCTCTGGGGTATCTCCAGCATACGGCCCACCCCTGGGCTCAGCAGGACCTCTGCGTCCTGCCTGACCTGTCCCAGTGCAGCCAGGAGAGCGGGTCTGACTCCCCGTTCAGCAGCCTGGAAGGCTTTGAGCTGGCTGTGAACGCGCTACGGGGAAGCGTGAGCCAGGAGGAGCGCTGTTTCGCCCCCCGGTTCTTCAAAGCCGTGGAAAGGGGGTACCTGGAGGAGGAGCGGGGCGACTCAGACATCAATGAGGGCATCCTCTTCCACCCAAATGAGGTAAGGGGAGAGAACGGGTGAGGCTATCAGCTGCTTTGAATTGGTTCCTTTGTGCTGTCGTTGCTAACCAGCATGTCACATGTCAGCCTCTCGGAATGCCCATCCTGATTTCCCCTCATGCTGCTGTGGGGTGTTTTTATGGTTTCCCTCTGTAAAGTCATGGTCCATATTCTTTCAGCAACTCCAGCCAAAGGACTTTGAGTACCGGGAGGGGGAGGAGTACACCCGGCTAGACCCCATCCAGAACGGATCATTTGGAGACGTTTACAGCGTGCAGGACAACAGCACAGGCTTTAAGTGTGCAGCCAAAAAGGTAACATCAGCCCCTGCCCAATACCCAGTACCAGAACACCGACATGTGTGTGCGTGGTCTTCTTCTGTGCATATAAATGCAATGTTCAAGGTGCTGACATGGTGCTGTCTGTTGATCCGTATGCACAGATACCCTTGAACATTTTCAACAGTGAGGAGGTGGGCTCGTGGAGTGCCCTGAAATCTCCTCGAGTGGTGGAACTTTTTGGGGCCGTCAGGGAAGGTCTTAACATCATCCTCTTCATGGCACTCAAGAGTGGTGAGTAACTAACTCAGCCATCTCAGGCATAGATTTGTTTCATCTGCAGTGTAGGGTTACCTCACCTGGTGATGTAACTTGCTGCTCTGAAAGGAGTGATGCAGTAATCAGAGATAGTCATTCAGTTGTAGCTGCCTACATGCATGCAAAAGATTATAAAGCTGACATCATTCGATAAGTCATTCATGCCATCCCCCTGCCCCCCCAACAACAGATTTTCTTCAAGTATGACACACATATTAAGACCTGCTTAAACGTCCTTTCCAGACAAAGTTCTACAGATTATATTTTCATAAGGAGCTCAAATGGTTTGAATGGATGATCTCATTCCTATGTGTCAGTCTGGCACAGAGACTAGTGACTGAGGCCGTATTCCCTGAGATTTGCAACCCATTGGTAAGGCTGCCAAGTGGTGTTCTGAGAGAGTGCAGTTAGAGGCGTTTCTTACATCCTGGCTCTTGACCCCATGCCAGGTTCCCTGGGACAGCTGCTGAAAGAGAGGGGATGCCTGCCAGAGGACCTGTCTCTGCACTACCTCTCTCAGGTCCTGGAGGGGCTGGAGTACCTGCACAGCAGACGGGTCCTGCACATGGATGTCAAGGGTAAACGTTACACCGAGACACAGGCAGTACACACAGGCAGCAGTGTGGAGTAGTGGAGCTTTACTTATAGGACTGGGTGTGTCACCAGACTGTTAAACCCTGGGTGGGAAACAGTACACTCAGAGACAGGAACCAAAAGGGATGACAGTAATAATTCGAAAGAAGAGAAGTTGAGGTTTTTTTGTTTTTCACCACCCTCCCTGACTAAGGATCATGTCTATGGCTGTTGCCATTGCGTGAATTCACAGAATCAACCAGGTTGTTGTTCTCCTTACACTTTCCATGGTGTAAAACCAAAGAGCTGAAGACGACCGGGGGAATTTCCCACCACATGACCCATGACTCAATGTTTAAAAAAAAAGAAAAAGTGCTTCCTTTGGCAAGCAACAGAGCTTTGAAGCCTTCCATCACTGCTCCACCTGGTGGTGGGAATTCATTAACACAAGTGCCTTGACTGTTTTGCTGCTCATGTTTGGTATTAAAAGATTATGCCCCAAACTGGGATCCTGGATCAGTTTCATCTTTTTCAATTTATTGTTGGGATAAGGAGGAGAGCTGGAATGGCTGTTCTGGGATTGGTTGTTACGGCAGAAAGTACTGGGAACCTCACTGCTTGTCAGACAGTCTAATAACAAATCAAGCTCCTTCTCCCATAGTTTTGTAAAGGTCTTATGTTAGAACAATTACTGTGTTTAAACATTTAAGGTGCCATGTCCAATGTTTGTCTCTGTGTCTGTAGCGGACAATGTTCTGCTGTCGGAGGATGGGAAGGACACATTTCTCTGTGACTTTGGACACTCTGAGCGACTGGATCTACATGGACACAGCACCAAAGCCTTCCGAGGTACTACGATACGACATAGAACTCAACTACAAGTATTATCTAACAAGGACAGTGCATTATAGGGAAAAACTTTTACTGTGTCCAACAGCTTAGATCTGGTACTAATGGTGGACTACTTCATTTCTTTACTGTAACATATACAAGGACATGAAACAGATTTGTGGCAAACTTCCATGCTAAGACTATAAGTAGGCAAGAGTTTGAGGCAGGGTCAGGCTCCTGCTCACATCTCATAAACCTGATCCTGTTATGCCCTCATTGTGGCACAATTATAATCTCCAAATTAATGTGTGCAGTGTGACAGAGAGCAGAGTGAGAGTATGCAGCTCTCTTTACAAGTGATGGAGGACAGGGTGGCTTAACTTCCTATACCTGTGACTGCGTTTCAGGAGAGGGCTTCCAGGGCACAGAGACACACATGGCTCCTGAGGTAGTGAAAGGAGAGCAGTGCTGTGGCAAGGCAGACGTGTGGAGCAGCTGCTGCATGTTACTGCACATGCGCAATGGCTGCCACCCCTGGACCCGCAACTACTCCCACCCACTGTGCCTGAAGGTAAGCTTGCACAGACTCCCTGTACTAAATGAAACATTAGGGAGATTGACTATGACTGCAGGTTCCCCTTCTGCACAGAAGATATAAATTTGTGAACTTGGAATTGTTTGAGGTTTTTCAATTTTTGTTCAATTTTTGGACAGATTGCTAATGAGCCCCCGCCTCTAAGTGAGATCCCGGACAACAGTAACCCCTACACAGTTGACGTCTTCACGGCAGGCCTGCAGAAGGATCCAAAGAAGAGGGCAACAGCCACAGAGCTCAAGATGAAGACCACTAAAGCCCTAGAAGAATGTGAGTGTAGAAATTACTGATGTATGAAAATTCATATGAACACCAGCTCCCTAATCAATCTTATAGCTATACCTGTACCCTTGGCCTTAGTTGGTAATCCCATACTTTCTCAGCTCCTGCAGCCATGTGACCTTATTCTTTGTGTGTGTGTGTGTGTGTCTGCAGTGGGTGGACTCACTAGCCCTGTGAGAGGGGCCTATCAGGAGCCAGTGAGCGCTGAGCCTCGGTACAGGCCCTCTGTGAGATCCAGGCCCATTCCCTCGCTCTCAGCCACACCCAGTCCTACCCCCTCCCTGCAGGAGGGGTCAGAGCCGATGCTGCAGTGGGTGAGCCCCTGGAGGGAGAATGCCCAGAGGGAGGAAGACGAGGGAGAGGAGGAGGAGCACGATGATGATGAGGAGGAAGGGGTGGAGGCTGGGGACGAGGAGGATGATGACACAGACTGGGAGTCCAGTGCTGAGTCCTCATTTCCTGAACCCCTCCCCCCTCACTCAGACCACCTTTCCAGGCACCACAAATGGGAGCAGGGTGACAGCCCCTCCACAGTATCCGAGCAGGAACTGCAGAAACTGAGCAGGGGTGAGCAAAGATCACACTAAATTTGTACAGGCATATTCACTGGGAAGCAGAGGATCAAACATTAGTTCACATAAACTGGGGCCATGCAGAGAACCCTTCTTCCACAGAAACTACCTCTGATTGAACAGAATTGTTACTCTTTTACTTTTCCTGTTGAATTTGAATTCTGTACAGACAGGAGTTTTCTGTGCTTTGGATGCTATAGCAGTTGCTAGAAGTGAAGCTGTACAAATACCATGGTTATCAGTAATTATGTGGCCTAGCCTTGACCCCATTGTGTGTTCTCTCTTTAGTGTTAATCCTGGATAGCCTATCCCAGCCGCACGCCCCCGAGGTGCTGCTATCCTGTCTGAGCAATGACTGTCCTGACCAGAAAGACCCCGGAGAGAAGGTAACGGCTTAGTATCAGAGAAACTTGCATGTAACATTCAGCATGTGCTACAGTAAATTATCAACGTCGTTGTCTTGTGTGGGATTGTGTGAGAGCATTATGTGTTGAAAAGATGCTGTAACTTCTTAGGCATTGCGCATTCCAGAACCTCAAGCAGTAACTTGTGTGGCCTCCTTTTCTCTCTCCTCTCCCTAATCCCATCGCACAGGACTCTGGTCGCTGGTCTGTCAACTGGCGTGATG
Organism: Megalops cyprinoides; assembly: GCF_013368585.1. NCBI lineage: Eukaryota > Metazoa > Chordata > Actinopteri > Elopiformes > Megalopidae > Megalops > Megalops cyprinoides. Next base: position 40,928,629 of record NC_050583.1, read on the forward strand.
ACCTCAGCTCTGGTGTCTTCTCCTCATACAACAGCCAGACAGATGGACAGAGTTTCAACATGGACTGTCTGCTGCCTGTGCACAATCCACCTTCACGCTGTTTTGAAGGTGAGTGGCATGAAACTAGAAAGGGGACTGGGCGTGTTCATAGAACAGGAAATCACGAACCGACCAATGCCCCAAACCTCTGCTTCTAATAAAACTTTGATAGTCACATTACATCAATAAACACAATATGCTGTATACAGTGGACGAGTATGTCTGCCATTTGCTAAATCTTGGGCATACGTAAGCAGGTTTATACCTGGCACAACAGATTCTGCTAAATTCTTTTAAATTACAGTTGAAGTGAAACAGTTAAGGATACATGTTGTGACAAAGTCCAGCAGCCCCTGAATGGACTTGATCATCCTTACACTGTACGGTTTGTCTTGGCCTCACTGCACATTCTCCCCCTCTCCATGGTCTAGGGGTGGACGTGTGGATTGAGAACTTTGAGGGCCAGTGTCTGCGAATCCGTGAGAGACCCAAGGTGAAGGTGGGCTACATCGCCACAGGGATCAGCGAGCAGGTGAGTTGGCGGGCCCACCAGTGGGGCTTCCCTCAGTCAATCACATCCCACAGATGTGAATGAGTTTTACCGTATGGCGCATGGTGAATTGGAGTCTAACCTCACCTGTTCCTGTGTGTGTGTGTGTGTGTGTGTGTGTGTGTGTGTGTGTGTGTGTGTGTGTGTGTGCTCCTCGAGCAGATCTCAGAGCTTCCTTTCAGCCTGGAGATGCTGGACGGGCAGCTGGTGTCCCATGATGAGGAGGTACGGGATTCGGGCGTGTTCCTCCGCTGCACCCCCGCCCCTGACAGCAGCCACAGCTGGAGGTGGAGGGTTCGGGAGGGGAAGCTGGAGACACGTGAATGAAGAACCTCTGCACTCTACTGCATGGCCATAGGGGAATCAACCACCCTCTTCATGAGTGCCCGCCTTTTAAATCTTTACCCTTCTGTTACGTTTTGCCATAAATGCCTCTCTATGTCTAAATTTTGATGAATATGTGAAGGGAATCTCCCTCAGCCTTTCAACTGTCAATCACTTCAGTAAGCAAAACTGTAGAAAACAAGTCTGTTTCTGATTTTTAAACATACCACTCAGGAGCCCTTAAACCACAAATTTCACAGAGAAACTTGAAGAATGAGATGTCCACACTGAGGCAGTGATGTAACGCTCCCTTTGTTGTCAGCATCTGTGGTCTCAGGGTGATAAAAGGGGGCAAAGCAGGGGAGTGAGCAGAAAGAGAGGAGGGGCAGATGTGGGCCTTCTTTCCCTGCATTGCAGTAGAGCCAATGCTTGTGGGTGAAGTTGCGGTCCCTTCGGGAAAAATGAAATGAAATGGACCTGCGATTCCCCTCAGTGGCTCCTGGTGCAAGGGTGAGCTGGGCCCTCTGTGTCTCCTCCCTGTCTCTTTACAGCCCGCTTTCCTTCTGTTTTGCACCCACTCACCTAGGCCAGACCCAATCTACAGAATCAGCACCAGCTTGGACTGCCAAAATCGCTGTCTTTGAAGTAACCACTGCCTTTATTGGTCCACCAGGGACACTGTAAAATTGTCAGATGAATAAAACCTGAGTACAACACTGAGTGTGTGTCATGTTTAATGAGCCCTAGCTGTAGCTGCAGCCATTTTCACCACAGGCCAATCTGTAAATGATTTATGTTATCTGTAAAAGAGATGTGGGTTAGTTAGAATGATGCATAACGTTTACATAACACACATTTCATGTTCATTATTTGCTCCTTTGCACAATACCTACTAGAGACAACAGTCATGCCCATAGCAGTCATGCGCCCCCAAACACACACAAGATCGGAATGATGATGAAAGAGGCATAAGAACAGCACCCAGCAAAAGCAGGAAAGCTAAGAAATGTGCCTTTCATTGCACTTAATGCCTGGAGAGAAGCTGAACATGCAGGGAATGCTTACTTACACAGCTTACGGCTGATCAATTCAAGGTGCCAAACCATCACTTGCATTCATTTGTGAAATTTCCACTGTCGGACCCTGTAACATGTTAAATTCCCTAAATAGTATTATATTCTGTACAACTAGTCAGATGAATTTGCTGAATTCAACACTTCACAGCATCAAGAAGGCATATGTTGTAGAAGGAAGTCTCTTAAGGAAGACAAACATCAGCTTCAGCACCACTCGAATGTTTACACTGACAAAAAACAAACCATGGAAGACCAACAGGTCATTTGACATATAGGAGTAGAATGCACTTTGACTTTTGTGTCATAGACCACACCAGGGATCTTCCATTACTTGAACACAATCATCCTCTTGCTCCACCATGTAGAACTCTACTATGTGTGTGTAGCATTTAAGTGGCTGATCACTGGATTTGAGAGATTAATATCAGGGCCTGTGCGGGTGAAAGGACACACCATCATGTTGAATTCTGACAACTGCCATCAATAGCTGTTTAGTCAGACAAATTCAAAATCAAAATCTCACAGGTTTCCATTTACAACTAGTAACATTTCTGGTTTTGGGACATTCCTTCAGTGGTAGATCAGTTGGCAAACAATTCTGGACTTTTACCATTGTATGCCTACCTGATATTCCTTCCGATGAACACGTTGCTTCTTTTCAAACTGCGCATCATCTTAGGTCCAGCTTCCTCATGTTTAACATTCTTGTCAAGAGACAAGAGCCTGAACAGGTGCAAATGTGTTTGTGTGGCAAGAATTGTGTTAAATGGTAATGTTAAATGTTCCCAGGTTTAGTGTTTGAAAATTGTATACAAATACAAAAAACACAATGATACAGAAACCGAGAACGGTTGTGCTTGCAATTATTTTTTTATGCCATTATCTCGAAAAACTTATCTCTAAAACATTAGAAATTTGAACCCATTTAATTATCTTCCTATAATTACATTGTATACATTGACACAGAGCTTATTCTTCAGTAGAATGCTATATTCAGTTTTCCACATTAATTACCAAGGGATTAGGAAAAGCAATCAATCAATGTTCAAAAACATTTTGAATCAGGCTGCCATCACTTCAGAGTTGTAAACATTACCCACAAACCCACACAAAAACCCATATGCATTAACTGCTTCAAACCCATTAGACTCAGATTCAAATCAGCAGAAACAACTGCACCATGGCAATCAAAACCCTTAAGGCTAATATTGATAATGAATATATCATCAGGTCTTCCTCATCAATATTATATCAGATCTTTTAACTCATATGCCTGCATTGACAGAATGTAAAGTCACTTTTTTAAGTTTTATTTCATGCCATTTTTTTTTAATTTAGCAAGATAAATTCAAAGTTATTAAAGGTAATGTAGTTTAAAGCATATATATGCACAGAGAGCCACTGCTCTCTGTAGTATTCAGTGATTACTGTAACCAAATAAAGAATATACCTTTCATGTTTTTTATGTATTGTACTTTCCATTTTTATTTTAATACCAGCCGTAAAGGTAACTATTAAAGATGTGTCAAAGTACTCGACTACAAAGTCCTTGACTTTGACCCAGTCAAATGTAATACCCTTTTTTGTATGTTACAACTAAGTAAAACAAGTATGAGGTATAATTGTTTACAGCCCCATAAGATGCAAGAATAAACAGATATCTATCAGTTATTGCCATTGGATACTGTTTAGAAATTCTAAATCTTCCTGTAGAGCTGTAACACAAATTATTTGTGGGCCATAAATTAACATAGAAAATGGGAATTGCTGTATGAACATGCATACTGGCACACATGCAAGTGAACCATACAATATTTTATTTTAATAAGATGGTATATGGATCAGCTTCTTTATTAAAAGTGTATGACAGCACTGATATGGTCAAAACTGGCTGTGAGAAACACAACAGGCTGGGATCTAAGGATTGCTCAGAGGTTGGTGGATTTCAAAGATGCACTGTGGGAAGGCTGCAGAAAGGGAAGGAGGTGGCAGGAGATAACTAGAGGTAGTGGGGAGAGTGCCTTCAGCTTGCTCACTGGCTCTTAGGAGGGTCCTCCTTGAACAGGGCAAGGGTGCTGCGGCCCAGAGGGTTGTAGATGAAGGCGTCCACTTCACCCCCTCCATTGCTTTCCTTCTGGAAGTGGATCTCCAAGCTGTCCTGCAGGTTCTCTGGGTCCATGATGTCAGGGATCCCAGTCAGCAACACCGTGCGTTGGGACACAGACACCCGAGTCTGAGGAGAAGACAGGTACTGTAAAACTGTACACCACCCGATGTGCCACTCAACACAAGGAGAGGGAGTCATAAAAACACATGTTGTTCTGCCCATACAAGAAGGCAAGTGGAAACCATGGTTGGTATGTGTGTGATTAGTGGTGCTCCCTGCTGGATGAGCAGGAAATAACACACAATACCTTTCATACACAGTACGTTACATCTAAATACTTACTTAATCCATCCCAGCTTAAAAAGCTCTGAAATAATAGCAGGGATCCCATAAATAAGACTGACTGAACCAAGGAAACCACTTCTGGCCGTTCCCTGGTGAAGCCCGGTGATACCTTATTATTCTTAATATCCTTATTTAACTAATATAAATAATTATTGTTTCATATATGAATCATTTAGTGTTTGACACTTCATCTTCTCTCTCCCCATACTTGGTGGTTCATAGTGCCAATAATCAGGAACAACAACAGGGGCTGAGCTCAGACCTTCCCTACCATTCTGCTACTATGCTCTGGCCCATCCACACACAGCCCCTCTGAACAGGAACAGGAATCCTACTTCACCACACTGGTGCACACTGACCACCACTGGCATGTAACATTATACCAAATATTTGTAACTATGTATCTTTTCCTGCATATTTAGTTTGACATCCTTTTGCAAGGGACCAGGGATTTGTTAGGAAAATAAGTTCCTTCCTCAAATAAGACCGAAAGATTTTTCTGTTTTTTGATTCTTTTTTCAAAAGAGTGAAAATCTGTGTACATTCTGCAGACATTATTCCACTCACTGTGTCAGATCTAGCAGGCTTAAACACACATGAAAGTAAGGATTATTACATGGACACAACATATTTTGTCTTTGGGCAGGACAGCAAATGGTATTAATACATGAGCACTATCAATGATTTTAGCCTGGTCTGGTTATTTCAGTCCACACCTCACTGCATCTTTTTAATTTTTTAATTAAAATTCTTTTGGAATTGGCAAGGCTCATCTCCCCACCACAATCTCTACATTCAAACAGGAGTATTGAGACAGGTTGGATGCAACCCTCCAATACACTCCCATGCAGCCAATGGATGTTTTTTGCACTGGGGGTAGGTGCTCATTGGAAGACAAAAACGTCATCTAATTTGCAGGTACCTAATGAATTGCAGCATGCCTGGGATTGGTGAGAGGAGGGGACCCTGGCCAACCTACCCACCTATATTCCTGAGCAAAGAACCAAATTTGCTCCAACATTGTGGACTCCTGGTCATGCCAATGACATGGCTAGGATTGAGGTGAGGCTGTAGAGCTCAGCTTCTCATCAGGGTGAGCACCTTAACCACTGATGCTACTCACTGCATCTTTAATAAACACCAGTAGAGCATCAACTTTTACTTTCTATTGTTTCAGTCTCTGCTGGATTTGAGATATAAATGGTCATAAACAATGACCAACCAAAATCAAAATAGGGAGAGGAAAATTATGCATCCATTTTAAGAATCAGTTAAAAGTTCAAACAGCAATTCCCCTTGATTAAGAAGTTATATGCTGACATAGAGCTAAGTCCTGCAGACTGAACTCACAGCACAGAGATGTATCTATTCCTACAGCATACTTACCTGTAGGTTTGTGATCTCTCCATTGACAAATGGAGTCACTCTTAGCCTGTGCTTTTTCTTTTTTTCTATTCCCACCTCATGAAACTCCGTGTCCGTCAAACCTTTTGCAACTGAAAGAACGAAACACAAAACAGCATCACAGGCTATACCTCTGACAATCTTTCATTTCTTTTAAACACAGTGGGGATTTTACTGATAAAACAACACTCACAAAACAATGGTGTTTAGAATAACAAGAACTACATTTTCCAGCATTGCTGTTTACTGGAAAGGTGCTGGTAGAAGATCTTGTTTCAACGGTTAATCTTGTCACATGAGCCCAGCTATGTACTGAAATCTCCAACCACCCATGTAAGGCAAGCTCCCAGAGTCCCTTGTGTGCATTAGCTTACACCCACCGTTGTCTTCCATAAACGCGATGACCACATTGCCAGAATCATGCAGCATGTCGACCGAATCAACCTCCCCACCCCCATTCTTTTTCTTATGGAAGTGGAGCTCCAGCTTGTCCATGAGCGTTTGTTCATCAACCTTCTTTGGGAGGTTGGAGACCAGAATGCGCCTGGGGCATATGTGGGTGTCCATCTGATAAGGGCAAACACACATACACAAATTTGCCAGACCTACCTGACACTGAGGGGTGAAAAGGTAATACCATAAAGAACATGCCCAAGAAATTTTCTGCCCATGGGTATACAGCATGATAACTAAGGTGGCACCAAACACATGTGTTTTAAAATACAATTAATTTCAACAAGACACTTTCACATCAATTTGCATCTCAAGAGTAGATGACTGTGTGTTACACTTTAAAAATCAACAAGGAAGAATAACGCTGACACCTGGGCAACTACAGATTATTGCATACCTCAATGCGACTGGGCATCAGGAACTGCACTGGTTCGGCCCTCAGTCTAATGATGCAGTCCCCGAGCTGAATCTCATGCTGCTGCATGCTCATGATATTCTGAGCCACTGCAATGGACAGCAGAGCAGAAGTCCACATCTACAGCCTGTAATCAGCAGCGCATAAACCGATCTAAAGAGACGGATCTAATTGTTATCTGGATGAACGGGATTCTTACCCTCCCCATCTTCAAAGGTGACTAGTGCTGTCCCACCCTCCATGGGGTACACGATTTGAGCCTTCAAGTCAAAGCTGCTGGCCCCAGCCCCAGCCCCCACAGCAACATCACCAGTGAAGACAACTTTCTTTTCAGGAACTGCTGTGGACACCTAAAACATAGGGTTCTGAAAATGAATGTGCCCTTTATCTTCTGTGCCTCCCATTAGTATCTTTCCAGTATCTCCCATGTTGTGATGACAATGGTTTCCTTGGCATTATCGTTCAATGGTCTTTGTGTGCTTCCTGTACATGAGGGCACTGCTGTGTAGTATGTTTGCATGTCGTGCAGGTCTACCTGCGTCTGCTGCTTCAGCTGGTGGTTAAGTGTGTCGATGCGTCTCAGCTCCTGCTCCATCTTCTCTACCTCCACCTGCAGCCTGCTCCCCTCCTCTTGCAAGGCACTCATCTTCTCCTGGAGAAGGAAACACATCCAAGCAGTCAACATTCATCTGTCAATGGAAATACACAATGCCCATCACCTCCCACAGCAGCATATAAATTGCCCACTCAGACATGATCCACAGATCATAAAGCCAAAAGAGGTACAAAAATTTTCCAAAGAGCTGCAAGTCATAAATCTGCTGATGTATGCATGTGCATGTGCCTTTCAAAATGTGCCACACCTTTTCATTATCCATTCTCTGGGCTTGTTCCTCCTCTTCCTCCCTCAGCTGATCCTTCAATCGGGTACTGCGGTTACGGAACTTCTCCGCCATATCCAGTTGTTCATCTTTAGCTTTAGCCAACTCCCTGTGCTCCACCACCAGCTGGTCAAAGGCCGCCTACAGACATGGTTTATCAGAAGACTGTATAAACTAATGCTTATTTAACTGTATTAAATTCCAGATGCTACTTTCATTAAGTGTTAAGGGGTAGGGTGGGTGAACACTGTACTCATACCTTGCACTTTGTAATTTCCTGTCTGATCTTCTCCAAAGGACTTACAGGACTGATCGGTGACACTTCACCATTCTGAGTTACCAGTGAGAAATCCTGTAAAGCATTTACAGAGGTTTAAATCAACTTCTTATGTACAATCTTCCATTTAAAGACAATGACATTACGTTTTACATAGGGTCAATGAACAATACGAACAGTAGCGTTACAGTTATTTTTACCTCTTCAGAATTCATCTTTGGGGGAAGCTTATGTCTCTGCCTTCAGAAGGATGAGTTTCTTCCAATCTGTTTAAAATTGGAGGGCTACAGAAGTTCACGATGCAATAAACACATGATTTCACTTTCACTTTTTTACTTTCGATAGAGAGGAAAAATGTAGCCTACTCAAAATTTGAAAAACCACTCGTATATCTCTAGCTGTGAGATTTAAAGCTGTTTCCCGAACTCTTCAAATACCATGTTCATCAGATAAACAAACTTTCGTAAGTGTTACCGGCAGCTTTTTGTTTCATCACACGTAAAATTAACATTGAGATTGACCATCACAGTAAGTTTCCATCGCGATTCTACAGGCCTGCTTGCATGGATCACTATGCAATTCACTCTATCAGATTCTTAAAACTGCCCGCCCTTTTGTTTATTTGGTTTAATCCGAAAATGGAAGAGCTAGTGCGACTTGAACACTTATCCACAAATTGAATAACATAGGCACGTTACTTCTTTAGCCACGATTCCAGGATGTTTACATTCAGCTAACGAATCACTGCGACTGCAATACTGAATTCTTTTACAGTCTTAGGAAAATGTAACAATTGCTACTATTGAACAGAAACACTTACCACAACGCACAGTCGCCTTTGTAGGTTATGTCGAATTCGATGTAACAACAAAAGAAAATACAGTTTAACAAACAACGTTCCTGTCCTTACGTTTGAGTCTTACAAAACACCCTTGTCACAGTGAGCCTTTTGATTCCTTTCGGTTTCATTTCTCTTTCGAGAGGACTGACTTTCTCTAACATGGCAAAGTATCGCGTAATCTATGAATTAACGGTGTGCCGTTAATACATATAGGACATATACATACCGTATATATACCTGTACCGGAGAGATAAAAGCCAATTTATCACATAGTCTACACAAGCTAAAATCACAACAGTCTAGTCGAACTGGTCTTGCTGTTAATTATGTCAATTAATCAGTCAAACTTTTAAAAGAAGACATTTACGTGCAAAGGCTAGTGATTGATCTAATGCCGCACTGTAATGCTGAATCTATAACAGTGCGGATATAATAGTGCAGCATATGTTCTGAGCATGGGAATAGATAGGGACTTGAAGATATGGCATCATACTGAGTTATATATACGCCTTCCAACCACCAGCCGTATCACACCTTGAGAGTCTGGTCGTGCCTATTCCAAAGCTTTTATCTTTAATGCCAATTTTGTGTGCGCGCATGAATGGCCTGCTGGGTAAGTGTGGTGTTTTGGCTGTGACAAACAGCGCCTTACCTGCTGTTCTGCTGAAGGTATTAAAACATTTTTAGATCATGCCTGATCTGTCCACATGAGGACAGTTGAGGTAGGTTCATTTTCATTTTGTCAGTACACATTTTGAGTGTGTCTAAATATTCAAGTAACAGTTTTATTGTGGTGAGAACACTCAGGATGGTGAGTCAGGCAAACCTTGGAACAGGTGACATTTTCTCATCTTAACCTGATATGGAAGCCTCTTTCACTGCCACTCTTTCTATGTGATGAATGGATATATTGATTTAGCAAGCTGTCAAATGTGTTAGACAAAAAAATTACAAAACTACACAGTACAGTTACACTCTATTTGGGATCAGTTATGGAGTCTTGAAACATCCCGTTAATTTATGGTGGCAGCTGAGAGCACATTATCCACTGATGTGTGTATTGATGTCCTGGAAGTCTCTGGTAACTATTTATCGTGACTTTCACTACACTTGCTCCCTCAACATGCACATCTTCAAAAATATATTGACAACACTGACAATATTTATATAATATATAACATCTCTGTTATGTGTTTAGCATACCGCTATGATGAGGATGCATTTGAGGGTAATGTTCATGTACAAATCATAGCAGTTTTTGGTCATATTTTTGTTTTCCAAACTCAAATATTAACTTGAATATGCTTGTATTTCATTGCAATTATAATTTACTGTTTTGTTCATGTGCACAAAATGATTGAAAGGGTTGTATTTGCTGATGAAACAAGACCAAACTATCAACAAATGTAAATGGCCAATTTTCAGTTCAGGAACAGGTGACCTTAGGCCACAAAGAACATACAGACATACAGCTCCTCTGACCTGTAAATTACCAGTAGTGTTTACCATTTTCAGAAATGTGTATATACGAGGGATTCACTGGTACTTTTCACATATAGATCTTACATTATCAACAACTTCGTTGACAATGTACCTATAAATCTGAATGAACCTACAAATCCACATGATGAAAAATTTAGCTCCATGCCTATATTCTCCTTAAAATTGTGGATGAATGAAAACACACAACCCTGCATATGTGGTAGAATATTAACTCCTCTGGGTGAAGTCTCATATGATGTACTTTCCATTTTATCTTCAGAAAACCTGTAAATATGAAAATGCTTTTTAGACTTGGGCACACAGGTGTGAGGCTGTTACATTCCCTTTCTTGTGGCCCTGACTGGTTGCCTGCTCCATAGAAGCACACCTCTGTCTCCATCATTAAGGTGGATTTGATTCAACTATGCGGGGAATGGAAGCCTATGCAGAACATCCAGCACACCTTTCCCCATTTCTCTTGCTTCCTATCTGGTACTCTGCTGCGTGGGTAACCCTGCCCTTGCCAGACAGAACACATATCTGCCCCATGGCAGCTTAGAGTCAGGAACAGCTGATACCAGATCCCTGGTTAGATGGACAGGGAAGCTGGTGGAAGTAGGGGAGGGGTGGGGAAAATGAGCCATTTAAACATAGCATAGAACAAAACCAATTTCCATGGCCTTCAGAAATAGTGACACAATAACCCCAAGGGCAGAGACTGGATTTTAAACATTTATTAATGAAATATTGATGCTAATTTAGAATCTGAGCTTCTGGAAGAACCACTTGTTCTTGCCTGTCTTGTACCTGTGGAAAGAAGAAAGGTTGTTTGCCGTTACTTGATGATACTCATTCAGGCAGCCACAGACAGCTTTTACATGTCCAGGTATACAGCTGGATATTTACTGACAGCAGCCACCTTTTCAGAGTCCCTTTACAGAGTCCTGTTTTGTCATTGCTGATAATGTATTAGGTTCATCTCACTGCTACAACCTCTGCAGTCATGCAGGAGTGCTGAAGCAAACTAAACGCAGTCATCCCATACACACACAATTACACAGGGGGCATCTGGCTGCACACACAAAAACTATTTTTCTGTAAGTCAAGTGGGCACTCCTTGTAGGACAGGCACTACTTCTTTGACATAATCTGAGCAACTTTGTGGTGCCTGATGATTCACAGTGTGATTGAGAATGGTGAGATGAGGAAACCCTGATGGATCATCCCACTCCTATGTCCAGCCAAATTGTTCTGGCACTGTGGGCTGCAGGTCAGTGTCATGGTTGGGGCTCTAACTGAAGCTGTAGAGGACACCAACCATCATAAATTTCATTCTCAAAGGTACAAAGGCTCTCCCTAGTATATAAGCCTGCAAGTGCTATAAAAAAAATATTCATACACTGGGTGAGATAATAAAAAGAATACAGCAATTAGCCTTTTTCACCTTGCGGCCATATTGAAAATGAAAACGAGGCTTGGTTGGGTAAACAAACAGTCCCCCCCGAGGTAATTTGACATTAGCTGGGCATGGCATGTGAAAGATGGACACAAAACCTACCGCTTGTGCCCAAAGGCAAAAGGGCACACCTTGCCCACAGTTTGTGTACCCTGTATGTGTTAGTTTGATGATCATTCTTGTTGAAATATTGCCCATTCATATGCAAATTGTGTGTTGCTACTGTTGTCTAGCTAGCTAACATTACCTCGATCTCGCATCTCACAGTCATCTGGGTGACGCTGCCTAGCTAGCTCTCTTAGCTCGCTAAACACAGATTAAATATTAGCTAATTAAGTGTCCACCAGCTGGCTAACAGTTTGTGTACCCTGTATGTATTAGTGAGATGTTAATTAGTATTGAAATGTTGTCCATTCATTGGTTAATCGTGTTAATCGTGCTAGCTAGCTTTTTTTTAAAATAGCTAAACACGGTTGAAATATGAATGAAGCTAAGTGGGTAGCTAAGACCAACCTTAAACGCTCTGGTAACGGTAAATAACTGAGTAGAAAGTAGATTTGTAGTGTTGAGTGTCCACTAGCTGGCTTAACTAGATTCATTTACCCACCCAAGCCTCGTTTTGAAATCAATATGGCGACGCAGGTGAAAAAGGCGAATTGTAAACAACTTCCACTAGGTCTACAGTTGGTTTGGATTTTGGGGAAGTTATTACGGTAATCATACAGATAATTTAATCATACAATTACATAAGTCACATTCACAAGCACATGCACAGTCATTTCCAGTGCCATCCCCAACCATTTTTGTAGATACAAGACAAAGACATTACGCACCTCTCCTCAAACTTGATCTTGGCCTCACGCCTAGCTTTGCGTTTCAAAGCAGGGTCCCTGAAGACGTCCTTGTTGACAACAGTTTTGTCCAAAGGAATGTCAACAGAGTATCTGAGTATGGGGAATTTAGTATTAGCATAATTCCCAGCAACTCATGTCAGCAGAAAGACATCTAATATTGAGCCATTCATGACCTCAATCATTTTTTACAAAAACACCTTTGTACCTCAGGAGTGAGAGTACCTTAAATTATATGGCATACTGTACAACAAAACATCTCCTTAACTAAGCAAAATTAATCCAGACAATAACTACAATCATTGCAAAATGTGTGCAAGAATAAATCATACATCATAACCAGCTAAGACTGCTAGACATTGAAATAAAAACTTTTGTAGGAAAACTAAAGAATTCATGCTTCAGTTCTCTAGGCATAAATCCAACACCTATTTATGGTTTAGCCTAACCAGAAGGCAATCATTTCCTTGCACTTATTCCTCAAGGTCTCTAATGCCAATGCAAGAGAAGCTGTCAATCCTCTTCTACTGTTCATTTCAGCAGCACTGTTTCCATTACAGCAACAGCACACATAATAATGTAAATGTGCAGCTATTCGACATGCTAAGTTTTCACAGCCATTAAAATTTAGGAACTGCTCCTGGTTATGTTGAGCTTGTCATGCTATTCCCACATTGACTCTAAAGGGTCAACTCTACTACCACTAGTAATGGAAACATAGCCCAAATTCAACTGATTCAGTTACGGCCTGTTCCTCCTCTCCTGTCTGACTGGTATACCACACTGACCTGGTGGGCATGAGGTGGTTGTAGTTGTAAACCTTGACAAAGGCCTTGATCTTGGACCTCTTGGCAACCTTCTTCTTGCCCATGGTGGTGGTCACTTTACGAGGGTAGCGGTCAATGCCAGACACCAGGGCATGGCTGTAAGGGCGATCAGATGTGCCGTCATCAATATTCTGCAAGGAGGAAGTATCCATGTGAAAGTCATCAGGGAAGGGCACATAATATGTGATAACTCCTCCACAGTGAAACATGCTGGAGCGCTGCATTGCAAAAAGCAATTTTTTGTGCACCTGCCCCAAGCACTTCCCTTCAAAAGGGTGCATGTTTGAGCACCCAAACTGAGATTAAGGAACTTTCACTAGCCCTTGATTGCTCCCTTCGACTGATTATACACGCATATACACTTCACGGTGGTCCATTATGCCAGTATTATGTTTGTCTACTAACTTGGTGTGCCTTAACAGAAGATTTAAACTCGAGTTTTTCAACTAGTTTTATATTACGTTATATATATATATATATATATATATATATATATATATATAAGTATCTCACACAGCCACAAATGGTGGTTACACTGGCCTGTGAGATTCCTGTGTGTTTTAACAAGTTATCAAGTTCAATTGTGACGACAGTATTTGCAGCTTGATTTCAAGGTTCAAACTAATCCTAATCAATGTGGTATACATCTGCTTATCAAGTGGCATTTGTCAACAGTCAAAAACCATTTTATAGCAATCAGTCTTTAGGAAAAAGACAGATTTACAAGTGAACACCCTTTGCTAAAATGTATAGTTAACCCTAATGTACAGCTAACGTCAATGGTACCAATCATAAACGATGTGACATTTAGAATGAAAAGAACTACAGAAAGGGAGCTGCTGTCTCGTATTACGGCTCATGCTGCCCTCATTCCAAATGTCTTATGTTTTTAACATCAAATGATTCTTTATGAAGACTGTTTTAATGTTAACGTTACCCCGTGCAGTTCCTCAATTTTCTAACAATGCCTGGCAATAATTGGGCAATGGGAATAACTATTTCTTTCATGTGCATGGTTAACACCCACTTTTAGACGCATCAATTGTTAGCATGAGGCTATGACTTCGAAGTGATTTCCAGAGGCCACCGCTTCAGACGTTTCAGTCAACGACTTTTGCTTTTAAGGAAGATAATGTCGCGAACACAAATGCTGGAATGATGCAGTGGCGCGTGTCCGAAATGCACTCTGGCATGTGACATCGCAGTAAGTGTGACTCGTTCACGACAGTTGACTTAGACTGGGACAAAATCTTTTCATGAAACAGACATGACGCTCCTTTACAAGCAATGTACCACAGGTCTCACTCACTTTGACGATGACAGCCTTGCGCCCAGCATAGCGTCCAGCCAGGACCATCACCACCTTTCCTGGTTTCATGAACTTGCCCATCTCTGAGGAAGAGAACACCACAGAAAAACACGTGAAGCACAACCTGAACAATTAAAGACAGGCATCGGAAAACTCACGCTTTCGATCCAGGGCTTATTACCAAACAGACGTCTCAAGTAGAAGCAGCTTAGGCAGTTAACGCTGACAATGTAGCCACTACCTACAATAGCCTAAATCAATCACATTTAAGCAACATGCTACAAGGTACTTGAAGTGGCTACTTACACAGGAAAGGAACCGGAACATTGTAGACTAGCTAATTAGATAGCAACCATCCATTTGGATAGACAGTTAACTAATTCACTTAGTTTATTTCCTTTCAGATCAAGAACATGGAAAACAAATAATGATCCGCTTGATGCTTGTGTGTGTAGACATACACAGAAGTGTTGAAACATGTTGTTATTTATTTTTATTTGCGACGATGGAAAGGGATTATTACATGAAAAACTACTCTCACCGTTTAAGTTGAATGGTCGCCGCTTTCAAGAGGAAGTAAGACCAGATTCTTGTGACCTTTCACACGAAATACGCGTACGTCACTTCCGTTAAAGGCAAAACACATCGACATGAAAATACATGAAACGGTGTATGTCAACAGTAATTATATGTGCCATGTATTTCAATATTTATTCATAATGAATTAATTAACATAGTGGGAAATGGTGTGAAATAGTAAAGGAGTAAACTAATTTATCAAGAAAAAAACCCCAAAATATTCAGGTGTAACAAGATGGCTTAAAAAATAGGAAAGAGGTCCCCTAGTTTTTGCTTTTAACCAATCCAGGATATCCACAGCAATATAGGTAAGACCAGAATGCTGTTGAGGGTTGTTTAATTAAATTAACAGACATAAGAATAAGACAGGTAACTCTTTGTGGTATTACCGATCAATAAAATTGACATAATATATATTTTTATTTATCAAACAAAATATATACAAAGACAGCATCAGTGGAAATAATAGCACATTCAGAGCCACCAAACAGGATAAGACTGTATATCACTCCTCAATTATCAGCATATTTTTCCAAGTGTAAATGTTGCTAGGGCGTGTGAAATTTCCATTTTGGAAGACAAGCAAAATTCTATGAATGTATGAAACCTTAATGGAAGCCCACTAATTAATACCATTTTATGACATTTTATGACAAGCTGGTTGATATTAAGTTTTAAATGCACAGGAAGAAGATATGTCCATTAGAAATATAGTGACCTACTGAGAGTAAATGGGATGGAGACAGCTGTCATATCTATACACCTTCCTCACTTGTTTGCAAAACCTCATAAATAGTAAATTTACTTTTTATAAAAGCACATTGATTCAGAGGCTTGAGATACACGTTATGCAGGTAAATCTGTTTGCTCTGCACCCTGATTTACCTATTAAACAATATGTAAAAAAAGGTTTCTGAAACAAAGAAATGGTAATATGCACTTAACTTATATATGTACAATAAAGTTTTGGTGTCAAGAAATAGTTAGATATAATTTCACCACAGGCAAAAAACAACACAAATAAAATAAAACAATAACTGCAGTAACAGTACTGATTTACCTACAAATACTTATTTAAGTAATCATCATCTTCATAAAATTATTTAGCACTTATGGACTTGACTATGTCACACACTACTTTTTTAACAATGGTACATTCAGCATTGGTTCTTGATAAGTAAATATTGAATGCAATTTGGAATTGATTTCAATAATTTCACACTCATTTAGCTTCATTCAAAACTGAATCAATCACACTCCACAATCAGAAATTCAATGTAAGCATATAAATATTTTTCATTAAAAATGCACTTTTGGAGGACTTCATAAGCAGCAGTTATTAATATCACTACATCTGTGCAGACTCCCACTAAGCAGGCATTCATAATGTTTCATATACCATGGACCCAAATGGAGAGAAATATAACACATTATATTTCTATATTGGACATGCATGTTGGAAACTTATAGTCTTATAGTCCATGTGCTGATGTAAACTGTCATTAGTTGTTTTGGAGGGTGAACATGTGATGTAGTGTTTCTTCATCCTGAGTGTATATTTGTTAGCTGTTCTTTTCTACATTTAAACAATCTCTTCAAGACCAAAGCTACTGCATAATATACTTAAGGTACATGGTTGCATCATACTAAAAGACAAATCTGTGGTTCTTTTGGCTGCAGTCTAAGCACATCTTCAGTGCTTTCCTAAAAGCATGATAATTTCTTCCAGACCTTTGTAGCTGAATAGGTTTCCGTCCATGTACAGATACTCGCTGAAGGTAATTTGGATTGCTTGCCTTAATGCTAGGAAACAGGACACAGTTCAGACTTGGCACCCTAATCTGTCTCATACACAGACAACAGACCTCGCTGAAATTTGACATCATTTTGACCAATATACGGTCAATCTCACACTAGCATAAGCTTTGCATTCTCTATGGATTGAGTGGAACATACTGATATTAAACAGCCATGTAATAGTAAAGGAGTAGATTGTTCACCTATAGTGACCTATAATGCAGCAATAAAATAACATGACTCACTTTAGAGCACATTCTCAGATCAGATAATAGAACACACATGAGTTATGCATTCACTTTGAAAATTACATAACATTATCCCTGTTTAATAATCATTACTAGCATTTTGGTTGGCAGCTGAGTTTGGGACTCATGCAAAATCACAGGATTTTAGGAAATGTCTAAAAAGGCATTTCTACAGGGTACACAGTCAGCTCTCAGTTATGTGGAATGTTACACAGGCAATTCGGTGTCTCAACATATAATCAACACCCTTTGATGTGATGCTACAGCAAGCATATTTGACAAGAATCCTTCCTATGATTGGCCTAGGACAAACTTGTGTGTCGAAACTCAATCAAAGTGGGCTTCTTTCACAATTGGCAACCAATTTCCTAAGAAAACGTAACCCCTAAAGAAAGGTATTCTTATGAAACTTCTTGACCCACCCTCCCCCCTCTCCACCCACCTCATACACACTCTCCACCCACCTCCTACCCCCACCAAGCTCCCCAATCCACTACGTAGCACAGATTGGGGGTTCAGAACGGGTCAGAGCCCCTGCTCTCCCTAAGAAATTAGAAGGCATCCTTGATGTTCTTGAGCTGCCGAACAGCCAGGTCAACGGGCAAGTTGAACCTGAGGCGGCTGAGTTGGCTGAGGATGTGCAGGGCGCTCTCAAAACCCGTCTGGGCCATGTAGCTCCAGGGCTGGTAGTGTGAGTGCACCAGGGCACCCGACTTGCACAGCAGGTTGAGCCAGGACACCAGGCGCTGCTCGTTGAGTGCCATGCACACGAGCGCCTTGAACTCGGAGTCGGCGCCCCGCTTGAAAGGGTCGTGCTCGCGCAGCACCGTGTGCACGGCCCACAGCAGCGATTGCTTGGGCGTGACGGTCACCGGCACACCCGCTAGCGGCAGGCTGAAGGACTGCGAGAGCTTGCGCGCTGGCGCCTCGGCGAAGGCCTGGCCGTTCTTGGAGCGGTAGTACTTGACAAAGAGCTCCCAGGGGTGCATGGTCTGTGGGGCAGGGCTGAAGGGCAACAGGCAGGCGATGGGCGCCAGCACCAGGCTCATGCCCTGGGAGGGCGAGTAGAGACCGTGGGCCAGGAGGTCACGCAGGGCCATGGCAAGCTCCTTACGCACTGCGGCCGTCAGCTCGTCGCGGCCAGCCCACGGTGACCCCGCACACTGCTCCGGGGGCTGCCGACGGACGGCCTCCCGTCGTACGCGGTCCACTGCCCCCTCCAGCCTCTGCAGAAGAGGGCTGTAGTCCCGGGCAGCCCCGCTCTGGGACCACACCCCACCCGGGACATGCCCCGCCGCGCAGCCAAACTGGCTGACGGCAAAGATCTGCAGCACCGCCAGCGCCCGCTGTATCAGCTGCAGGCCTGTCTCACGCACCTTCTGGGCTTGCTCCGCGTCCACTGTGACAGAGGAGGAAGGCAGGTCAGATCATACATACATGCATGCACATGAGGCTCACGCAGGCAGAGGCTGCAGAATTCTGTACAAGGCCCTAACCTTTCCTCTTTCCTCCTGGGCCTCTCACTCTAGGACCAGCTGTCGCCTCTCGCTGGGAAGGCTCAGCATCAGGCAGAAGAGGGTTCCCCACTTCATCTGTGAAAAGTGAGAAGGGGCAACAGTTTAGTTCACAGCTCGATAGGTGACTGATCTCCAACTGGCAAAACTGCAGTCTGTTATGTCTACATGATATAAATACAAGAATATTTAATTAAATATGCTCAGAGCATCGCAGAGCACATCAGAGATACACAAGCTGGTGTGGGAGGTTTTTTTTTTTTTTTAGAAAATGTCCAAAGAGGAGAAGGTGGTTCCAGTCACCTTGTATGAAGTTAATGAACATTTCCAAGTCTCTGATCTGGGTCTTGAGCTGCTCCACCAGCTGCTCCTTGACGCGGGCTGGGTTGACAATCTGGGCAATGGCTGCATCTACCCTCTGGCGCAGCTCTTCGGGGGACAGTTTCCCAATGTCCTCGTTCAGGTTCACATCCAGCTTCTTGATCAGCTCATCAATTATGACCTGAGGAGCACACACACATGTGTACAGTCACCTGCAACCGTGACCTACCCTATTTTTGCTGTCAGAAACAAAGCTTTCCCTTGTTATAACATATTAATGTACAATGCAGAATTGCAGTAGTGTGGTGACCCTTCAGCTTGATATTTTTCCATTTTAAGCCAGAAGATGACAGCTACAATTTTGTCATGGATGTCATGATTTGAATAAAATGAAGAGATACCCGTGAAAAATCTTGAAAATTGAGAATATATGAAAAGATGTGAGTGGAAAACCACACAAACCAATGAATTCATTTCAAACAGCCACTGCAAACAACAACGGTCCTGTTTTTCATTTCATGAAACAGGCAGATTGATGTTTTGCACACCACATGATGTGCAACAGATTTCAAGGAAAATTCAAGCTGAACCAAATGAAAGTGATTTGCACTTTCAGCTGGGCAGGGTAACATTTTTAGCAAAACAACTAATGACCTGTTCATTAACAAACCATTCCATACAATCAATGATAAGTAAACTATGTGACTCTTGGGTTCTCACAGGTGTTATCAAACTGTTGCCGTCAGAACATACCTATACAAGCTGCATCATATACAGCTTATACAAGTTGACAATAGGAAAGTGTACATTCACTGATTTCTACTGTGTGTAATACTCTCACTGAAGGGCCATGGTATATACTTACCATTTTGTTGGAGGACAGGTTGTAAGTATAGTGTGCAGCCAATTAAGTTTCACCATTTGTGCTGCTTTAGAGCTGGCTATATAGGGACGCACATAGTCGTCCTTCAAGAACCCCTATTCCCTCCCCAGCCTAGAGAGTGAATCCACTGTGGGGTTTCAGAAGAGCCTGGGCTTCCCTCCCTCCTCACCCTCTGCCTCTCCATAACCATGGACTGAGGTAAGGAGTCGTAGCTGCCCTCCTGGTAGGCAAACCTCTCCAAGTCATCGAGTTGGGTCTTCAGTTGGATGATGAGCTCCTTCTGCTTCTCCCTCTGGGCCTCCAGGCGCTCCCGCTTCTCCCTCTCGCTCTGTTGGGGGGGGGTACTGGGTCAGCAGTGATACATACACCTCCCTGTGTGGTTCTTCCTGTTTTTTTCCAGATATCTCATGAATATGGATATGCACAATAATGAACATATTTACATTTACAGAATGTTTACATTCATTACCATAATATCTGAGAACACTGTAAGGATTAAAAAGAAAATCCTAGTCTGACCAGAATATCATATTTTACATAGCACAGCAAGAGATAAAGGCAGTCATATTTTAAAGCACATCTGTTAATGGTACATAGACAAAATATGAATCTGAGACCTTAACTTCCTTACAAAAAAGTTTCATTTTGTAGGTTTCAGACTCCTAACTGCTGGAAGTCATTCCGTCAATTCACTCTCACAACAGATAAGTTGATGTTAAATTACACAAAGCCACACCTGATTCTGCCAGAGGACAAGCCTTGCACACACCCACACACGAGCTATTAGGCTTATCTTGATGAGGAATGGTGTGCGCTTTGTTTTGTGTTCTCTGAATGTCAGAATGTCACGTCAAATTTCAAAGAACTTATACCTGCTCATGTTGTAAACCAGCTGTAAATGGTTAAAAACTGAACTGGATCTAACCCAGTCTGTTGTAGGTCTTAACATTTTGCTCATGCTTGTACATAGCAGGAGCTGATTCACTTCCTCCTAACTACCCCTCAGGCTCTGCCACACAATTTTGGAGAGGAATGCAGGAATGGAGGAAAGGAAATACAAGGTTTGGCTGTACTCACCAGTTCCTCCTAAAAGCCAAGCATGTTAATAAAGAAGCGGAAGAAAGAGTTTAATCAGGACAAATGTTTGAAAACATTTGGATTTGGGACACAAAGGAAAAAAGAAAATGGGCATTCGTTGCAAAGGAACTGTCTGATATCTCCACTGGCAAACATGATGGCAATTCTGTGGCAAAACACAACCGCTCTGGGTCATTTGAGAGTTTACCACCACACAACACAGATGGCACACAGTGAGGCTGTCATCTGAAGGGTGCACTGACGCAGACAGAAATAATTCAATCTCCTGTGTGCTGCTTGGCGAGGCAGCTTTATGTATGTTCAGTCAGATGCTGCGCTGCACAAACACAGTGACACCACGGCTACATGACACACAAATGGAAAAGCGGACCTGCGGCTTTGTTCTCTTTGAGTACTATGATCTACCAACACAAAAAGATGGCCAGGGTAAAGGGAGTGTGCTCAACTCAGGCTCATCTGCACAACATGTGAGGCCAATCGTAGGGAAAGGCTTATTAAATTACCAGAACTGGTCTAGGAACTTCCTTTATGGCTATGCTTTACATACCTTAAGTATTATTAACAAACTGAGTTTGGCAGGATGAAGAATCCTAGGCAACACGGTATACTGTATGGCGCCCACTGTGGCTCTTTATTGTTGAGAAAATGGCCAGCAACATTTGTACCCTAACAGTGAAAACATCAACTATGAGCTATCAGATGTGGCTCTTGACATTAACAGCAAAGTCGTAACGTAGCGTAGCAAAGTAACTTGCTAGCAGTTTAACAGCGTCACTTGCACCAGCTCCTAACCTCACGTCATGGCAGCTGACAAGCTACACTGCGAGTTACTTGCAATGTTTCGGTACAGCGACCACGCCGGGCAGCTGAAAGGATACTAGTTAAACATCTCACCGAGTTCTCTAATTGAAGCGCATCTTGCGCCCTGCAGCCAAGGACGTGTGGACAGCCTTTGAAGGCGAAGTCCTCCAGCTCCAGCAGCATCTTCTCCCTTTCGTCGCTTTGCGCGTGAACGATCTGTTTCAGACGGAACTGCACCTGTGCAAAATGCGAGGTAAGGGCAAGCAGCGAGGAGTTCAGAAGCTCCTGTTCTTCCTCCAGCTTCTGGAGCTTCAACGCCATCTCCGTGGCGCCAGCGGATGCAGAGCCCTTGCGCCTTGGCTCCAGTTCTTCCCCCTTACCGTCTCCTGACTCCTCATCTTCGGGGCTGGCAACAGCTCCTACGGGGGCCCAACGCTCCCCACCAGCGAAGGCACCTTCACTGTCTGAGGCAGACAGTTCTTCTGTCGACATACTCAGGAAAACTCAGGAGACGATGTTACCTCTCTTAACGTCTAAAAAGTATTGCGTAGTAATATGCCTAGCGTTATTATTATTCTGTACTCAGTTCCTAACACCGACACAGGTGTACCGCCATCTTGAAAGAATCTTCCAATTAGAGGGTATCGGTGTTGACGTCAGCATATCCATGTAGGCTTCCTAACATTCAATGCCCACCCACATGTTTTCGTTGAGTCAGTAATGTTTACTTTCTGGGCTGTTTAACAGCGAGTACAGTTGTATTCCTGAGGAACCGCTGCGATTAATACCAAAGAGTACCTAGCTATGTATTATTTTAATGCTTACTTTATTTTCTACGACCATGTGTAATAATACGCTGTTAACTGTATGCTTGGCTGTTTTGCTGACTAAAAGTAACCTACTTGTGACTGCAAATGCAACGCATTATATAACGCGTTGCAGTTAGAACGCATTGCATTGTAAATATTCTTTTACAATGTATTCTTTTACAATGCAACCATGATTTTTGTCTGTATGCCAAAAAAAATTGACTGAATGTGTTCCGTCAGCTTAGGCTGTTTGCGCGCCTTGAATTGAAGACCAAAGGTTATTTACTGTTCAGTTCACAGGTTACATGAAAGTGATCCACAAAACTGTAGCCGCTTTTGCATTATCATATTGTCAATCTCTTTCTGAGGTTCTTTTCGCTTTTAATGATTTCTCTAAAATAAAAGTGCATTTGTTCTATTGTAGCATAATCTATGAGAAACCGCCCCCCCCCCAAGCACCTAAATGCCAAAGAAAAGTCTGCGGCCATGGCAAATGGTTTGTGAATGTTCATAGTTGTCACGTGACAAATAAATGTGTGGTAGGTGGTAACCGATGAATCGTTGATTTTACCATCGTAATATAACATATAATGTAATGTCAAAACGATGATCCGCGTTCGATCATTAAGATATAATGCCCTTTTGAGTCAAGCGCGAAAACACAGCCGTAACAGGTTAGCCGTGTTATTTATTATTTTGGGATGTGTGTCGAACTGAAGTTTAATTGAAATTACATTAGGCTACATTACATCATTTACCAGACGCTCTTACCCAGAGCGACTTCCAAATAAGTGCATCACTATGCTAAGAGTAGTTATCTAGAAGTATTACAAGAGGTCAGTGAGATAGCCTACAAAGTTAACTGCTAAGCTAGTGTAGAGTACCTTCTTTAATGAAAATAGCAAACGATGGGATAGACAGGAAGGAAGGTAGGCTACAGATAGGCCTACAGCTTGAAAAGATTAGTTTTAAGTTGTTGTTTTTTTTTTTGAAGGCGTCCAGGGAGTCTGTTGTCCGAATCTTGGCAGGAATTCCACCAGTGTGAAGCCGGGGGAAGAGGCGGGTTTGAGAGATACTGCCCTTGTATTTCGGGACACAGAGGCGACCCGAGGTAGCAGAGCACAGCACTATTGCAGGCTTATATCATTTCCTGTATGTATTGGAGGGCTGATCCGTTAAGTCACTTAAAGGTTTGTAGCAAGGGTCTTGAACTTGATCCTCGCTGCAACCGGTAGCCAGTGGAGGGACTCAAGGACAGGTGTCACATGGGCCTGCTTGGGGAGGTTGAACGTCAATCGGGCTGCTGCGTTCTGGATAAACTGCAGCGGTCGGATGAAATACGGTCAAAGGCTGCTAAATAAGATCGCAACATCACTGAAGCACACATCATCACATCAGTAACCTAACAGCAGAGTGGAACTACTACACAGTCGTGCCTAGCGCTAAGAGGCAAATTCTCAGTAATCCACATTATCTTTCCACCTTTATCATCAAGTGAGCAGCTCAAACCCTTTGTACCGTATTTTCCAAAATCGCACAGGGTGTTCCCAAACCATACAGGCTTCATTCCAAAATGTTAATGTTTAGGCTAAATAGTATATTAATTGCAGGTACAGTTGCGCCATGTCGACAACTGGAATATAGTAACTTAGTATACTGTCATTATCTAAAAAGTTAGCTTTGTGTAGATTGTATTGTGGAGACATTTTGTAGAGGGCACTGTTGAGACAAACCTCAAAGCTACAAAAGGTGAAGACACGCTTTGATCGTGTGGGAGTTTTCAAAAACACGTTTAATGGTCAGAGCTGCTTTATTGACATTCTTTGTCAACAACGAAACACAACCCTGACTCAATGAAGTAAAATCCCTTTATTTTTTATATCAAGGTCCACACCCACCTAAAACTGCTTCACTGTAGCAGAAATACTTCATTATCACGATCAGATTGAGAACATTTGACCTGGCACATCATTAAAAATGACAGTTCTAAATTGTTAAAATATCAACAGGCAAGAAAAAATGCAAAGAGGGGCACTGTCAAGTTCGAATTGTCTTTTTAATGCTAAATGTACGGAGGTGTTCATTATCCTTGACTATATTCTCCTATGATCTCCCGCTTTCAATCACAGACCTTTTTGTTGAGGTCTGACAAAACAGGAATTTTGTATACTTCACTGGCACACTTTATCTCGTGACTGTTCTGACACAGCCTGCATTTCCCTGTCTAGTTTTTTAAACCACAGCTTGTACAGCATTATTGTTATTGTAATAGACAAAGCCACTGAATACAGAACAATAAATGCAATGGCAGAATGTGGCTGCAAAGAGTACAATATTCCCATGATGAACCACAGTATTCCTCTTACAAATATGAGGTACAAAATAAATAAACCCTCATGAGTGGTTAACAAAAAATACCCCCCCCCCCCAAAAAAAAAAGGCCCAGGCTATGAAGAAAAAAAAAAACCCAAATGTCAATTTTGCTTGAGATGCATAACAATCGTAGAAAAAAAGTGCAAAGCTGTTGATGGTTCAATCAACTGCAAACAATTTAGCCAGATCAATGCCTAGAATAAAAACCCTGAATTTAAGGCATTATTGCCCCTGGTCTAGCTTGCATTTTTATTTTATTTAGTTTGAAAATAATCATACTGCAAAAGCAAAATTACTTTAAATCCAAAAACAATTTTTTTCAGGAAGTGTATTCATATGGGAGAACATGTTGCAGTTGACTGAATCGCCCGTATAAGGTATCAGGGGGTTCACAGGAGTATGTTGACTTTATGACTGTATACTATGTAGTGTGTGTGATATGATTCTCATACAGCAAATGTGGATCTACTGAAAACAAAAGCCCTGCAATACAACTAACTGGAAAATCTAGACTGAAACCGAACAGGCAAGGCCTTACAGGGCAGCTGTTCCTGTGCTTCACAGTCCCTGGTTAAAAGTCAGCAGGAATGTCGCAATGCTGAGGCCAAATGCTTTCTGAGACCAATCCCTGTGGTTTCCAATTTCACATTTCATGCATTAAGACAGACAGGGTACCAAAGAGAAAACTGGACAGAGAAAACAAGAAGGCCTCTGTCTGTGCAATGCTTCATCAGTGTTATTAAATCCAGTAACTCAGCAGTTGACACTGAGCATTCTTTTTTTCTGGTGATTCAATACAATTGTAAATCCTCTGAAAATATTTGCAGCTAATGTGTTATTCTGGTGTACAGAAATGTCACTAATACTGGTATACAGAAATGTCACTAATATTATTTATCCAGTAAACGGAGTCCTCCTGTGTCTGGTAATATAGGAAAGGATGACATACGTTTCCTTTACGATCATCCCTGACCAGAAACAGATTACATTCATGTTTCTTTACTCTAGATTCCCCCCTTGCATAGAAAAAAGCTAAGCTTAGCTGTTGGAGGGGCTAAGTACATACAATTTACCAGCATTAAAAAAATTAAAACCAAACTCATTACTTGGTTTACACTGACTCTTGTGTGAAGGAATGAAAAATATGTTAGCTATGTATTACAGCAGGTAAATATCATGGTGCAAACGGAGTGAAAGGTCAGCGTTTAATCAAAACAGTCAGTATTATTAATAAAATAAAATGGTCAGCTTCAAGTTGCAGGGCGTACACTTCACCCAGAGGGCCTGTTTCAACTGATATGTGATTTAACTCCACATCACTGTTCTAATAAATGACCCATTATTGTCCACTTGCAACACCTACATAGAAAAAGATGAAGCTCAAAATTATGTTTACCTTCCAATGATGTAGCACTGCCCAGAAAAGAAAATAAATTACACTTTGTAAGTAAAAGTGGAAAAAAAACAAAAACATTACATATTGTCCCTCGTCCCCAAGTTTGAACACCGCTAAGTGCTGCAGGTTTATGAATGTGTGTGGAGTGTAGATCAGTGCAATTGGACTGGCTCAGCATCACACAGGGATGAAAGCTCTTTTTCTGTCTCTGAAAAGGAAGTCCCAGTTGAAGTCTCCTGTTCTGGTGCAGGACCCGTCCACTGCATCGCAGGTGTAGCCAGCAGGGCAGCAGTGCTTCATGTCGCTACAGCACACGGCCTGATGGGACAGAGAGAAAAGTGCATCAAAGGACAAATGCAGGAAGAGAAGCAACCAATGCTTTCAAAAGGTTTTCAACTGTACTTAGTGAGAATGGGAAAATGGGGACCGATCAAAGCTCTCAGTTGGATACAGGAGCTTGTTTTGATTGTTTTAACACTCATCTGAACCATTCATGGAACATTACTCCAGTGGTTTAGGGATTTGGGAAGCCCGGCTTTTCCAACCACTGCAACAAATACCTCTGTAGAGCACTAGCCACAGTTTGCCAAGCCAGTCTTACACAATTGTTTTTCTTCTGTGTTAGCTGCAGTCAAAGTTGAAACCCGTGGTGCCTGCGTCATGCATTGTGGTGGGCCCTACTGTGAACCATTAATTCGTTTCTAACTGAAGCAGGTCATCTTACTAGATAAAAACAGTTTTAAGTTCTACCACTGTTTATTTCTGACTAACTGGCAATGCGCCATGCTCCTTTCGTATGCACGTAAGGCATCAAGTGTCTTGCTCATTCATTTAAGTACACTGTACCTTGGGTGAGGGGCAGCAGGCCCAGGTGGTTGCAGAGGTCCTGCAGCAGGTCTCACTGTCGGGACACCTGTACTGCCCATCACACTGGAGTTCGTTCCCCTTAGGGGCAGGCTGAGGTGCAGACTGAGGGGAAGACTGTGAGACAGACTGAGGGGTATGCTGTGGAGTGGATTGAGGGGTAGACAGAGGGGTATACTGTGGAGTGAATTGAGGGGTAGACTGTGGAGAGGACTTTGAGACAGGCACTGTGCTAGGCTCCGGGCTAGGCACCAGGTCTGTCCCAGACACCCGGGTCAGGGGGGTGTGCTTCATCTTGCAGATACCCAACGCCATGTTGCAACTTTTCTTCTCGCAGGTGCCGGATTCCATGTTGCAGCTGTAGCCCTGAGGACAGCAATGCTCATAGTCTGCACAGCAGACAGCCTGCAGGGGGGTGAGGAGAATGAACATCAGGACGATCCTTATTTTACAGCTACAGTTTTATCTGTAATTAAATGTGAGCCATTTCATTTTGCTATGACAGCAATTTGTTTCATTCATAGCTGATATTACAGAAACTGCTGAGTGCTTTAGCACGTTTTCCTGCACTACAAAAGCTTTGGGGTGCTCGAGTGTAGAACGAGTGTACACACCTTGACAAGGGGACAGCAGCCCCACTTCCCTGTGGGAAGCTGGCAGCAGGTGGTGCCTGTGGCACAGCTGCTCTGCGCGTCACACTGCACATCCGTGGGCAAGGCTGGGGCAGCCAGGGCCTCCTCCTTCTTGTACCAAGGAATCACAATGTTGCCTTTGGTGCAAGATGTGTGGCTCAGGTCACACTTGTAGCCATTCGGACAGCAGTGGTTTCCATCTTTACAGCACACCGCCTGAAAGACACACGTTGGAAAAAGGCTTGCTCGAGTGCAACTGCTTTAGTAAACAACGGCCATGTTTGAAAGTGAGTATTTAAAAAAAAAAAAAATTAAAAAGGCAGGCAGACGATTATGCTCAAAACTGATCTTTACATTTGGCAGAGGACAGCAGCCCCATTTGCCAATCTTATCCATGTAGCAGCAGGTGGTGTCTCTGGGGCAGCTGGTTTGGGAATCGCACTGCTTGGTGCCTGACAGGATGGTGGTCGTATTATCCTCAGCCTGCCCTTCCATCAGTGCCGGCTGCTTGCTGACCCAGGGGAGGCTGAGGGCGCCCGGCTTGTTGCAGGTCTGTTGGGAGACGTCACACTTGTAGCCCTTGGGGCAACAGTGTTCATGGTCCTCGCAGCACACCGCCTGCAGTAGCACAGCAAAGGAAAATACTGTATAAAGTCTGAGGGGGGGGACAGGAAATTCCAGTGAACAGGGGAGACACTCACGTTTGGCAGGGGACAGCAAGCCCACTCCCCAGTGCTCTGCCTACAGCATGTGGTCCCCGCAGGGCAGACAGTCTGCTCATCACACTTCTCATTGCTGGGTGACTTGGTGAGAGCGGGCATCTTCTCAAGCCAGGGAATGGAGCCTGTGGAGTCATCACAGGTGCTGGCAGCCAGGTTACAGGTGGTGCCCTGGGGGCAGCAGTGGAGGTGGTCCTCACAACAAACCGCCTGGGCAAAGGAAGGGAGGAAAAACTGTTTCACTCACCAAGGAACATCCTCTGTTACCCAGCTCCTTGTCATACCACATGTATCAGATTAGACCAAAATGCATATAAACTGACTTCCTAGGAAAAATTATTTGAAAAGGGCAGCAGCATAGCCTAGTGATAAGGTGTTACAAGTTACAAGACTTGTAATTCTGAAGTACTGCTGTTGTACCCTTTGGTAAGGTGCTTAAACCACAACTGCCTCAGTAAATACCCTGCTGTATAAATGGATAAAACTATAACCTATGTAAGTCACTCTGCTAAATGACAATAATGTAATGCAAGGTGAAAAATAAATCCAGGAAAAGTGACTGGACTTTTGAACCACAAAACAAGTCAGTGGCTTAAGGAACTCTTGAATTAAATTACTGCCTTTAGTATTGCTTAGTACTGAGCATGGAAGATAAAATATGGGTGAAACTTATACTGTGTACTTAGATGAAATTTGTGAATACTAGAGCAATGAGAACTAGACAATGTTTGTAAAAGACAAAAAATTCAAACAAACTTTTCTTATAATTTTCCATAAAGAAGCAGGGTGTTGTGCAAAAAAAAAACTAAACTGCAGTATCATGACAATACGTTCCTTTATAGCAAAAAATGAAAGCTTTTTCGTGAAGAATGCATATCCTGTATTGCACTGTATTGCATAGTGTGTACTGCCACAAATATGTCACTCCATTTCCTAGGAAGATATCCAGGATACCAATCTTACATTTGCAAAGGTTAAGAATGCTAAGGTAGGATTACCCTCTGTGCAAATCGCCTGTTTGATGGTCCTTACACCTCCACTTTATTAATGCTTGTGTCATCCAACCGAATACTACTCCTAGGTTTATTCAGCATAGAGAACCTTTAGATGTGATGTTTGAAAAGACCTGGTCCCAGTGTGCTACAGCAGCCCATGGAGATCCCATACCTGAGGCAGGGGGCAGCAGGCCCACTGCTCATCAGTAGTCTTACAGCAGGTGCTACCATCAGGGCAGGCGTGGCTCGCATCACATGTGACGTTCTTTGCTCCTTCAGGCTGCTCAACACTTATCTGCTTGTCCGGCAACTGAGAGACCGGTGACACCTTCTCTAGCCAGGGTGTGGAACCTGAAGAGCTGTCGCAGGTGCTGGCAGCCAGGTTACAAATGGTGTCCTGGGGGCAGCAGTGGAGGTGGTCTTCACAGCAGACAGCCTGGGGAAAGGGAACACATTTGTGTCTAAAAACGACAATCTTCCAATAACTGCTCTTCTGTCATGACCACACCCTCACAACAGTCCTGATAACCACAGAAGACGTTTTCATAGTTACCAATATTCGCCCATTTAATTTCAAGCCACGTTTGGCAACTCAAACAATATTGTATTGTGAGCCAGAAATGGAGATGAATTTCCTCTCTGCGACCCTCTTGTGGATTAAAAGCTCCCACGAAGACCCAGACCATAGTGCAAATACACTGATGTGAGAGCGACTGCTGCAGGAGCCCTGTAACCGGCTCCCTCTGCTGCCACTCTCCACAGCGCTGTCTACCTTAGGCAGCGGGCAGCACCCCCAGTCTCCAGTGGTGGTCTTGCAGCAGGTGGCACTGCCAGGGCAGGAGGTGGTGGAGTTGCACTGCTCATTTGCCGTTTCACCGGAGGTCCAGCTGAAGGCAGGCACCTTCTCCAGCCAGGGCACAGAGCCTGAGGGGTCATCGCATGTGCTGGCAGCCAGGTTACAGATGGTGTTGTGGGGGCAGCAGTGGAGGTGGTCCTGGCAGCACACAGCCTATGGAGGAAAACCAAACCATTCTGAAGACAATCTGCTTAATAATACGCTAGGAATAAAAACATGAGCTGGGTCATTTAACAGACATAGTGGATATGACATGATAGATATGATATGAAAATTAACGTGGTTCCTTCCATCGAATGATCTGGTAAGTCCTCACAATGAGAGTGTGTAACTCACTTCATCGAGCACAAATGTATGGCACCTACTTAGACCATGCAGTATTCACTTTGCAAAAGGTCACTAGAAGCGCACTTTTTGTGGTTACTTAAATTATATAGGTAATGGGTAGTCCAGATTAGAATTCTTGGTTATAATGCAGTTCTAGGAGGATGAAAAGAGCCAGGAGTTTGGTTTAACATACTATCCAAATGTCCTCATCACTACACTAGAACATTTTCTTAAACTATGGATGAGCTGCCAAAGCGCATCCCGAATTAAATAAAATAGCCATGAACAAGTAAATCATCATTACTGAATGAGCAAAAGACACTGGTGCTCATAATGTATTTTTGCCTCTAAAATACTCACTGAACATTTTAGAGTCTGCTTAACTGTACACAAAATTGAACAAACTAAGACAGCCAACACAGTATACTTAGTCCATCAGTTAGTGTTAGGTATTTCAGAGTAACTGGACAGTCTTAAATTCTTCAATAAATAATTAATATTTGATTTGAAATTCAGGTTTTTATTTCATTTACTTTTACAGTCCATGATAAGTCCTGTAGTCAAAAAGCTGTGAATTTTAGTGTCCAGAGGGAGGGAAGCGTGCCCTCTACTGGCACACAAACCCTCCTTTTGGTAAAACCTCCCTCCCCCAGAAATGTACCTCAGGCAATGGACAGCACGCCCACTCTCCTTGTGTCGTTTTACAGCATGTACTACCATCAGCGCAGGCCACAGAGTCATTGCAGGGAACAGCATTCGCTGGGAGGCACAGTGTAATACATTACAATTTGTTTTTGATTTAAGCCAACATGAGAAATCAGATCTGAAATGTCATCCTAATTGTGTTCCGCTAGAAAGCCCACAAGCTTTCAGTCTCAACCAAGGCTATGAAAAAAGAAACTCATAACCCCTTCATCCACAATGCATTACATTACATCTTTATTTTCACAAATAAGAACATCACCCATGCTAATAATGAAATAATCAAGAAAAGAGCTAACCTGGGCTGGTTAAATGAGGGGTTGACACCCCTGGGAGCTTGGTGACCCAGGAAGTGTTCCCAGTGGCACTCACGCAGGTGCTGTGGACCAGGTCACACTTGGTGCCCTCAGGGCAGCAGTGGAGGTGGTCCTCACAGCAAACCGCCTGCGGAGGAGCTACAGTCATCACTTTGTCATCATGACAGGTCTCCACAGAACAGACGCGTAATGTACCCTCTTTAGACTAAGGATGTAACCAATCAGTCACTTGATCAACTCTCAGCCAGCACATGTTGACAGTAAAAATCACAATGCAAAATGCAATCATCTTTGCAGCGTTAGCCTGTCAGCCTTCTTTGTGCACTTTGCAAGTTATGTTTCTTTTTTTGTTGATGCCTTTACATTTGATTATCTCACAATATGCGTTGATTAAAGTGACTGGTTCAATTTATAACAGCAAAATCCTGCCAAAAGGTAAAACATAAAATAAATGCATGAAAACCATATTGGCCATCAAAAACCATCTAAGAATGCAAACCCCTCACTCACTCTAGGCATTGGGCAGCAGCCATAGCTCCCGTTATTCAGCTGACAGCAAGTGGTTTCATCAGGGCATCTGGACTCTTTGTCTGGACATTCAACTGAACAGAGACAAACAAAAATGGTCAAGTCAAACCAGTCAGCTGGAGTTCTGTGTACAGTGTTCAGAGTAAATTCACTGCCTCACCATCGTGGGGTAGTGAAGGCAGCTTCTCGCTAGGTGGAGCTTTCTTCTTGGACGATTTGCAGGTCTTGTGCTCGAGGTCACATGTAGTGCCGCCTGGGCAGCAGTGTAGGTGGTCAGAGCAGCACACAGCCTGTGAAGAAATACAAATTCACATTGTAACACCAAGTCACAGGCGTGGAAATGTAACCAGCACAACTGTCCTTTGACTAGTCTGCTCCATCTACACATTCACATTCCTTACTTCATACTTGAAACAGCAGAAATAGCAAAAGAGTCTTACTACTCTTTCTTCATGGGACACATGAATGTACCATTAACATGACATAAATCAGATTTATATACAGCATCAGGTTCTGTGAATGTCAGTTACGACGGGATGCTTCCTGGTGTTGCCATTAAGACCCACTCACATCAGGGTAGGGACAGCAGCCGTACAATCCGCTCGTCAGCTGACAGCAGGTGCTGTGGTCTGAGCACTTGCTCCTCCCACCTGGACAGGTCACAGACGTCACGTTCCCCACAGCTGAGAAAGAGAAGAAACAGCAGAGGGGGTCATGGCTTTAATCGCTGGGGGAACACCTGAACAAACCCCCAGGGGGAGGGCCCGGAGTGATGGCTCACCTGTCTGGCCCTCCCACGCCTCCCTCCTCCTGGCAGGGAACTTCTCCCACATGGGCAGGTCCTGGGTGTCCGAGACGCACTTGGAATGCACAGTGTCACAGACGGTGCCTTCGGGACAGCAGTGCCTC
The DNA here is from genome assembly GCF_013368585.1 of Megalops cyprinoides. Classification (NCBI taxonomy): domain Eukaryota; kingdom Metazoa; phylum Chordata; class Actinopteri; order Elopiformes; family Megalopidae; genus Megalops; species Megalops cyprinoides. The sequence goes on from NC_050583.1 coordinate 40,961,934, forward strand.
TTGTCCTCACAGCACACCGCCTGGGGATGGCAGAAAAAATGAGGGCAATCAGAGGCCACAGGTCAAGTTAGGTTGTTAATTTAAGCTCAACCATTGGTGGTCAAATGTTGTTAATGCAGACAGCTATGAGTTTATTCAAGAGTTATAATTATGTAATTCTGTAGATGACTGAAGAAGAAATAACAGTACATATCAAACATATCAGCCTATTTGGGCCTTAAAGGGTGTTATTAAGAACACACAATTCTACTGCAAACAGAGCAATGTATAAGCATTAATCAACTTCTGGACAAAGTTTTCACCCAAAAAGACCTAACACAAGAGATTTGACAGACAGATTAAAAAACAGATTCCCCCCTCCACAACACACATAAATCACATTCTGGTGGAAAATGTAAACCAAAATACCAGGCAGCATACCCTGGGTATTCCAAAGATTGAAATCTCAAAGTACTAGCCCCTCCCCGTAAACCAAATAGGGCCACATAACAGCCATCTAAACACGTCTCCTTAACAGCTTTCAATTAGATTTTTTCTTTTGAAATTAAAGACACTTATTCAAAAGTCTAAGGTAGCTTCCAATTTACGCCTTAAAATGAGCAACTATCAGCTGCCACCTGTAGTTGCTCAGGGATTTGAGTACATTGCATGAGGGAATAATGCTTATCACCGTGCCATCTTCTGTAAATATTTAACACTTCTTTCCACTTCAGACCCTTACATTGTGGATGATTAAAGCTGTGGGTTCAACGGCCCTTTCTGGGCATGTGGAAAGCATGTGCTGGGCTAGTAAATGGTTTCAGGCTGAGGGTGGTCAAATAAAAGGGGCGCCTGCCCCAAAACCTATACCTTGGCCATGGGGCAGCACCCCCAGTTACCGTCCAGGAGCAGACAACAGGTGGTCTCGTCTGGACACTCAGACTCCCCATCGGGACAGATGACAGCGCTTAAACGCCCTGAGGAGGAATGTAAGGAGGAGAGATCAGAGCTCTTCCCCTGGCCAACAGTCTTTATTTCAGTGCTTCACTGCTCTACTGTTCTCAACTGGTGTATGCCTGCACAGGTAATCTTAGTTCAGAATGGCAATTGACCAGACATATCCTTAAGTTAAAATGTAAAGCACTCAGTTTCCATTCATTTCAAAGTGAACTCGACCCCAGGAATGCATCCAGTACTTGAGGTTATTCTTTTCTTTATTTCACATGTCAGACTCACAAATTTGAGAAGACGTGGATTTTACACAGAAATAATGTGTTTCATAAGTATTGTATTGTAACTCACTGGATCAAAGGCTTTCGCTTCAAACAAGTACAACACTTCACACAATAAAGCTGTGATGCTGTGGTGTTATTGCTGGCAATGAAACAAGTAAAGAAATATTCCAACCTTTGTTCTTGGTACAGGAGGTCCCATCTCTACTACAGTGGTAGCCACTGGGACAGCAGTGATTCCCATCTGCGCATGATAGGCCCTTTGTGCAATACCAGAGCAATTATTAACTTTTTACACATTCATAGTTTGAAAAAACGAAACGGTTTTAATCTTCATAGGTCTCATAAGAACACATTTCAAATCAATGCCCTTATCCGAGTTTGGCGTGACAACATTCACCAGACCTGCATTCTGAAATGCTTTGAGATGGAGCATGGCCGTGCTTCAGAGTGATAACATGCTTAGGTGTACCTACCAGTCACTGTGGCTGATAAGCCAAACCCCTAACTACGTTACACAAGTTTGGACCTCGAGAACATAAGCTTAGTGAAACCACTCTTTATTATATCACCAACGGTATATCTTCCTGGCATTCTTTAGCACAACTATAAACACACAGAAAGAATGTCGCAGAATGCTTTCAGTTTAATCACAATGACTTCTGCAAGGTGACTCACACAAATAAGTTGTGCAGCCCATGAAAGCATGCACTTTTAATGTGAAAATACATGCTTTTATCACCTGAGGAAGGGGGCAACACTTGTATCTTCCACTGTTTGCTCGCAGACAGGAGAATTCCATGGGACAGCCAGTCTTGTCAGGGCAGGTGTTTTCATAATCCGCATTCTCTGAGACTGCAGCCATCATGGGGAAAGACTTAAGAGTCTGTGTGATAAAGTGGTAAAGAACAGAATATGGTATTTTTACTCACTTTGCTATACACACCAACTTCAGCTTACCTGCTGACTCAGGGAACCCATACAAAGATAACTGGATGTTGGGAGTTGATTTTATTTGAACTCAGAATAGAAATTAACTGTAAAGAGTGTGTTTATAATAATATTAAACACTAAGGTTTGTGATTCCAGTGTAAAACAATCATCAAATCAATCAAATGCAGGTCAATGAGCTGTCTACTAAATGAAAACAGTTTGTAGAAGTTGAAAACAGTATTCTTTCCCTGAAATGAACTCCATCTACAAAACAATGTGTGCTCCTCATACCTTTAATTCCTTCTCTGGGAAGCACACATTATAACACGGAGACAACATGCCCATTTTGCATAGGTTTGCCTTTGTTAAATACACTTAAAAAAAAACAAAATAAAAACAAAAAACAACCCAAGTCCTACAGTCCTACAGTCTTAATGTTTACCTTTGGAAACTTGGGCAGTTTAGCAGGGACTTTCTCCAGCCAGGGCAGAGAGTGAGTTTCATTGAGGCACTTTGACTGTTCCAGACTACAGGTCATGCCTTCATAGCAGCAATGCAGGTGATCTTCACAGCACTCAGCCTGTGAATGAGTACACATACATGTTTTGTTTAACAAACTAGGAAGAGTTACAGGTCAGGTTCTTCTTCATGGAGTCAGTCCAGCATCTGCTTTGGTTCTATGGTCTTATCAATGTCCTCATAAAATATCCAGCTTAGGAAAAAGAACCAGACAAGAAGGCAAATTTAAGCATATCTGATTCCAGTTAAGCATGTCTGTTGTCTATCAATTGTGTGCACAGTGTTGCACTAATACATCCCTAATGCACACTGATGGTCAGTCCAACCCCCAACACACTCGTTGCTCAGCTCACATTTGGTAGCGGGCAGCAGCCATATCCATCCAAGGGAGTCTGGCAGCAAGTGTTGCCATCCTGACACGATCCACCATCAGGACATATTAGAGCAGAGGTCACTCCCAGCAAAATGCACAACACTCCTGCTTTCAGCATCTGGGTAAGAGGAATGAATGGAGGAGAAAGACGAAAACAAATGGGGAGAGTAGGTAGGTAAGCCAAACAATGAAAAAAATTAAGTATAATTCAATATACATAGAGTAATATGCAATAAATCATGCTTGTGTTAAGCATCTCATGTCATCCATGCATCATAAAAATGGTGCGAATTTTCCTTCTCCAGCCAAATGCAATTCATTACAAGACCCTGACCACCTATGGAACAGGTTTCGATTAAAACCAACTCCTTTCCTTGAAATGTGGCGAGGACCACAAAATCAGTGACAAACTGCATTTTTTCATACTACTCAGGAACCTTCCAGAGGACATGAGAAGTTCAAGAATTCATGTTCAAGATTAGCTGTTTTTATGATCAATCAAGCCAGTGTCAAACAGTTCACCTCTGGCTACGATTTGAAGTACCCTCGCTGCTTAAAAAACAATGACTTTTGTTGAATGCTCAGATTTTCGTAAATAAAATTCTGTTTTGTGTTGTACGCAATCAAAACTTAAGCACACTAACGCCCAGGTACAGTATCATGTTTTGGGCCTGTGCCAGAGCGTGAGGTGAATGCACTTACACAAGAGACATCATCCAGAGACTGTGCTCCAATTTTCTTCATAAAAACAATTTGTTCAGGACCACAGTTAGAATTCCACGACTGCATGATTCATCCCCTTTATGACAAGTGGATTTGCATAATGATGACTTACACATAAGTGAGTCCTGAAATTTGATAACACTATGAATAGCCTACTATGTACTTGGATATCGGCTGATACATTTGCTTAGAGTTCACTTTCTATCGTGAATGAGATTACTTATATTAAGAGGGCTGTTATAACAAGGGGAAGTGATATGTTAATTTCAGGCGTTCCGAACCTGCAGTTCACTAAATAATGTTCCCATATTAAATACTATCCCATATTAAACATGTACTTACCATTGGGGGTTAACAAGAGGGATTTGAAACGAGAGCAAAGTGTGAAAGAATGACCTGTCTTCTGTGCCCAGGAGAGATGTCTCACATGCTCTTCTTATGGTGCCTAAGCAGCGGCAACAATGCGATACAATTTGAGTCTAGTCAAAATTTACCTCTACTAACTCTCAAAACAGAGCCAACAGGGAAATGTTGCCAATTGTTACAGTAATTCCCCTATCCCATCTTATTCAGGAACAATTATTATTCAGTAGTTTGTCTAATAGCTTTGTTCATAATGTACAATAATCAGTGAAAAGAAAAGCTAAATCCATTCCAAACACATGCACAGTTGTAACAAGCGTTACAAGCGGAGTAAAGAACTGACACACTAGGTAAAGCTAGCTGGCTAACCACACGCTGCAAATTCCTGACACACTAACCTGACTTGCAGTTTTCAAAGTAGTTGCGCGAGGGGGGGTTAAACAAATTATCCTCTCTAACTGTGAAATGTGAATGAAGAATGTAACTTAGATACATTTCAAAAGTGAAGTTCTTTTATTAGCTAGCTGTATGAAGCTAGCTAGCGCGTTGTCAAATACAGAGAAGTTTTCATTATATCTGTCAGACAAAACAAGTGTCACTTACATGAGCTGTACTACTTTGCTAGCTAGCCACCTAGCAACAACCTCTAGCTACATTATCTAAAGTGTGTACGAATTCAGTAGACACAACGCTACCTAAAAAGCATTCAAATGGGCTCCTTTGTAACAGCAATTATAGCCTGTTAGATGAGTAAATCAGGTAGCTAGCTAGCCAGCTAGCAACACTGTGCGTAGCAAAATGTTGCAAATATAGTTCGTTAACGTTATTTGTTAGCTGATATATTAAGCCTTTATGCTAACCCTAGCTAACTAGCTGGCTTGCTAATTGAGGAGTGCATGCTACCTATTTTGCTAGCTAGCTAGTTAGCTTGCAAAGAACAAAGCAAATGGTCAGCCATTTAGCTAGTCAGCTACTAATTCAGAAAATACAAGAAGGTTCTCACCGCTGTCCAAGATTTGAGACCCAAATGAATCAACCGCTATATTCGCTTTTTTTCCCAATTTGCTGAACATAAATAACATCTACATTAAACCCCACCCCTAACGGAACTACTCTTTCGATTGGCGAAATATGTCCCTGTGTTGGGCTCTGAACTGCCCATCAATATGTCACATGACATTACACCCGTATCATATGATCATAGTCACGTTGCTCTGGAGCCGTAAATGTTGCGCTAATCTGCTGTTGTTGTTTTGTAAAATAAAGAAGTCTTATATGGACGACAAGTATGCCATCTGCAAAGATGCAAAAATAACATTGGCTTGTATATTTTACGTTCTAGATGAATATACAGTATTTTTAAGGTCACACTGAAATAATATTTTGGTCTTAATCGTCGTAAAATAAATTTTCTCAGGATTTTTATGAGACCAAATGCCTATGTTAATATTTCGAGATAGTTCAGAATTACTCGAGATCATGCCTAACTCATACCAAACCTATTGGAATATTTCCAGTATGATTATCAATGCTTTATTGGCATGGCATACAAAGTGGTATTGCAGAAATATAGCTAGAGATCATGGCATGCATAACTCAGGTGTTATTTCAATTTTGCTTAGTGGTTTATAAATTTACTAGGTACAAAAGTATGTTTTTGACAGAAGACATGCCTCCTCAGTGTGAATGCCACACTTTGTATTAAATTAAGTGAAGAAATAGGGGATTTTATTTCACCTGGTAATGCTTGTAGGGCATCAACCATGGATGATTATCCAATTCTGCACCACGTGCCATTTTCTTATACAGCTTCAGTCTTTTTGTAACTGTTTTCTAGTGAAAACAAAAGATGCAAGCTGCAGTGTTTTCCACATACACAATGATTGTTGAACACCTAAATATCAAATGATTAATTGAAAACATATCCAATGTTCATGCACACACACACACACACTTTACGAGTGCTTTGGGGCCCTTGAAAGCTATTAAATGAAAGTTATTATCATTCAACACTCTTTCCAAGCTGTTTTTCCCACATTGGAATCTTGAAATCTCATTAACTTTAAGTATCATTCTGGAGATGTCTCTTGCACCAGTTTTTTATTGTTTATTATTTTATTATTATTATTTCTTTTTGATCAACTTTGACATGCAGCTTTCACTTGGAGAACTGTGTAGAGAGTTCACTATTCAGGGTATATATATAAAATGTTTATAAAATGAATATTAATAAAATGTATATATATATATATATATATATATATATATATATATATATATATATATATATATATATATATATATAATCGCTCATTGCTCCATGATATCATATCATATCACTCCATGATGGTCTTTGATTAACCCGTAACTACATAATCCAAATCTAATAGTTTTATTTATAAAGAGCTAGTGCCAATGCAGAGCGTCACTGATTTTAAAAAGCTGCATTTTTCACAGGGCCTGAGAAAACCTGGAAACATTAACTGGTGTAGTTAGTGTTTTGTGAGTTAGTGTAGATAGTGAGTTTGATATCTGTCAAGTTCTAAAATACTTTGGTCTTTTTCTTGGTTCAATGTCATCTCTCATATGACTTAGACTTGGTCTTAGACAAATGAGCCTCGACTGAAGCAGCTCTACAACTATGAAGTTTCAGCATAACATTTTGATTAGGCCCAGCTGGTTTAATCAGAACGTATTACATTTACTTTTTTCAACAGCGGAGGGAGCTCCATCCCACAAATGCATCGGGATCACCGATAGAACGATTAGAAATTTTTGTGTCAACTGTGTCCTTTAACTTAATAATTTTAACACGTTTATTTATGTCAACATTACGTAACTGTTTACACATTACGTATGTGCGGGAGGAATTACTAAAGTAATCCCTTTAACTGGTTTAGCTGCATTGCGAGCTAACTATCGGATGAAACAATCCCTACGAATCATATCTTGACTGTGGACTGTTGTCCATAATTTCTAAAAAAAAAAAACTATGACATTCACAGAACAGACACAGTATCAGTAAGCATAATGCTAGCCGACTACGTTATGTAATACTAATTTGGTTTAAAAATGGCAGCATGCCATAAACGGATCCAACCCCGAGTAAGGTCATTGTCGTGCGGACTAGCTTCGGAAAAGCCTTGCTAGAAAACAACAGTCATCGTTACAGTTAAGACTAGGTAGCTGCAGCAGGGAAGGCGGGCAGCATGAAAAGTGAATATTTGGAATCGGGGGAGATGAATCTGCTCCGAATACTGTTAATATTTACAGGAACCATCTCCTCTTAGACTGAACAAAGAAAGGTAAGGAAAGGCGGTTAATATTAGATGAGCTGTTTATAGGTAAAATTAGCTAACGACAGAGAGCTTTAGTTTGTGTTGGAGTAGTCCCATAACTCGCTAGCTGACAACCAGATACCTCTGATTAGTTAATTTGGTAGTTGGATAGCTACTTAGCAAATAGAACGTTTGTATTAAATCATTTTTGCTCGGTAATTTGGCTAACTAACAAATCACTAAAGCATCGATTTGAGTTGAATTTTAAGGGATAACTTAGCTAACACTTCGCTACTCTTCTGTTGTCTAGTCAAGATGGTAGGCCCTCGTGCGTAATACACAGCTATATTTGCATTTACTGTTCTAATTAGCAACGGTTGTATGTTACACTCACTAGCTTATTATTAGCCCCTTGCTAGCTAACAACAATTAGGTAACAGGGGTTGAAAGTAGGAATGGTATAAAACACGAAAAATTCCATAGAGGCTATTTATCTCGCTAGTAGCTAATCTGGTTCTCGGTCAATTTATTTTTGTGATTGAATGAATGTTATTTGTAACATTGCTTTATCATTTTGACTGCGTCGATATAACTGCCTTACTGAAATGCTACTTGTAATTTTTGTCAGTATTGCCCATCCACTACTTTAGTTTGCTTGTGCTGCTAGTCAGCTTTCCTCTTATGTTGATGGAATATAGCTTGCTGCACAGCAAACGTAGCAAATTTATTTATATAGTTGTCTTGGTAAAGATCGCCTCCTAGCTACCACCAGATAAACATGAGACTTTGAAATGGCTTGCAGGTGTTACTCCAGTTTTGCCACACATGAGGAACAGATAACGTTATTAGGGCTTTCTTAATACACTTAATACGTTGTTGTTAATGATGATGATTTGTACTGTCATTATCAATAATAATTTTTAATGATCCAAATGAGCTGTGACCAGTGCTGTGCGATATATGGAGATGCTTAAATGAGATAACTCAACAAATATGATCTTGACTTAATCAACAGTGTTAAGATTAGTAAACGCAGCAGCAAAGTATACAACATGCTCACACGAAACAACTCAAATTCGGGTTCATTGCAGCGTTGTCTAAGTATCTGTCAACTTACCAATGCAGTTGTACAGATCGGACCAGGTTACATTTACACAATAACATGACTACGTAGTAAAAAGGCCGTCTATTCTGCAAGTTTACTGGGGATAACATTTGGGTCTCATAATGATTTCTGACTGAAGTAAAAAGAGCTGTTATTGAGCAATTCTGTTGAATGGCCGTGCAAAAACTGCACTTCAAAGACAAATCAACCAGCTTTTGGCCTGAGAAAATCTGCCGAATTTGAAACGTGGTCGCTCAATACCATTGGCACCTATGAAAGCAGTGAGTGTTTTAGGAAATCTTCTGTGAGCAGGCTTGTTTTTGCAGTCAGCTAGTGCGAGCTGGGGGGATGGGAAGAGAACGGAAGTGCAGGGAGCGAGTTACGGGTTTTTGAGACAAAGGAACAAAAACACCAGTGGATGTACTGCGCACGGAATTGTCACGACCAGGCGGAGAGGAACGTGACTGTCTGGTGAAGCACATGCACGACTCATTCGCCCTATTTTGCGCTATATTGTGTTTACTTGACATGCTTGCAGTACGGCCGCGCTGCAGAAGAAACGGCCGAGAAAGCTTCGAACTGTTCAGCATCAGAACCAGTTGGTTCCAGTTCACCTGTCTGTATATTGTTCATCCGGAAAAAAAACAGGTCGACAAAATGGGCTGGTGGTTAAATCCAAGACTGAAGTGCAACACAAAATAGATAACCCTATAAAATTACTTAATACCTGCATTTCAATCACACACTAGCAATGTACGTTTGTTTATTTACTTAAGCAAATTATACATCTCTATCTTCTCCCAGATATCAATGTCCAAAATAACTGTGCTGACAGTAGCTGAGGTGAAGATGAGAATTAAAGTATTTGGTAACATAGGAACATGTGTGTTTTGGCCATACTGCTCTTCACTTTTCAGTCTGATTAACTTTACACCATTTACCCTCTGCCACCAGTTCCAAAACTTAAGACTCTCTCGATCTAATTAGTCTTCATCTTAAAATAAATTTGGTTTAATTTTCGCGGTATAGCTCAGGATGTCATGTCCCTGTGCTTTTTGTCCAGCCTGCCAGTGAAGTATACTTTAGTCAGAGTCTCAAACTGTATGTAGGGTGTAAACATACTGGCAGCCCTCCCATCCCTTGCAATGCAGGCTGCAGATAAGTTATCAAGGTGTCTCATCTGCACCATGACAGTATTGCTTGGTGCTACGCCCCTCAACATGGAAGGACTACATTTTGAAGTTTTGAGCCTGCAATGTAGATTAGCATTCATGTTGCCCTGCAAACTGCAACTAACACTTCAGTAGTTGTTACCCTACCCATACATTAAATGACATTAGCAATACATTTTGTAAAGTTTACCTGTGTTTCAATATACATATTCATGTTTTTATCAACATGAATCCGATTTGACTTAGGCCTGCTTAATTGTATGTCATTTTAGTTTGAGCTATGTTATGATAAAAATGAGAATTTACGACTCATGTGAGATTTACAATTATCAAAGGGCTGTATTGTCAGCAGTTGACTTTGAATGCTGCAGCTGTACTTACAGTTCTGTGTGTTGGTATGAATGTAGCCTTCACTTGGTTAACCCCTGTTGTAAAGTAGCCTGTGTTCCCTCAGGAACATGCAGCCTCTGGCGGTGTACAGGCTGTACCGGTAAGAATGTTCTGATATCATGACCACCAATGGGGGGAACAAACAACACATGCAGGATGGGCAAAGAAAAGCAGCTGCTGCGGTTTTCTCTCAGTGGAGGAAGCTTGTGCTTCAGGAATTCAGTCAGTGACTGAAGGCCTGAGTGGAAAAAGTAGAAAAGTTCCCCCGGGTCCCTCAGTGAACAAAACAACATTTAAAATAGTGTCTTCATCCTAAAAGCTAATTAAAACCTTACTCCATTGCAAAGGTCAGGTTGAATACTGTGCTGAGCTCAGCACCAGGTAGTGGAAGTGTCGAATGCGGGCCAAAGCAGCACTTAAGCCCCTTTTCCATTATCGGACCTTGGGCTTATCCGCTGACTTTCCATAGTCTCAGTAGGGCCATAAGGGGAATTGCAGCATCATGCTTGTGCTGCCTCATGCCCCTGAGTCAAGAGGGGATAGTGGGCCTGTTAAGTTCCCAGAAGACCCTACGCTGTAGTCCTCACAAATTGCACTTCCCATAATAGAATAAAGTCCCTGTTTTCAAATTTTTGTTGATTCAGAGTGAGGATACTGGGGCTGTTGTGAAACCCAAGCAAATTGCAGGCACTTCACCTCTTGTATAGAGGTGGATTTGTAAACCAGTTCTGGAGTAAACATAGTCTGGGTAGGAAGTACTGTACTCATCCACAAGTAATCCACAAAGTTTAGTTAGGGTTAGTGAGGTTGAAAATGAAAATGCCACTGATAGAGGGACACGCATTCTCCTCCCATTTCCTCAGTACTGATGTGTCGGGTGAAAAACATCGGGAATTTGGAAAAATCCTCTTAGAATTTGGATTTTGTGTATGTATGTGTTTACTTCATGGTATTCAACAGTTATGAAAGCTAAGTGAGCTACATGGAGATTTGTACGCACATTGATGAACTATTGATGAACTGGCTGCTTTTACCATTGGCTACACTGAGGTACAATGTGAGCTGTCTTATGCTCAGCAGTGTGGAACAGAATGTGCACAAAATGTACATTTAGCAGCAGTTCCTCTGTTTTGGGGGATTTGTTGTTCATGTTTTTAAACAAAATAAGTGTTCTGGCTTCAGTGAGGTGCTTTCTTGAATGCTCCACTCTCTTCTGAGCAGTGCACTCACATGTTGGGAACTGTAGTTCAGTGTTGGAAGTAACATTGCATATTTCTTGTCAGTTTTGAGTAGTGTGTATCTTGTGTACCTAATGTGAGATTAAACACATTTCTCAAGCCTTGTTTACCATGTAAGTGAAGGCAATAGACTTGAATTCCAGTGCCAAAGGTGAGAAGACTGGCTGTGCCCTAAAATTTGTGTAAAACCAAGTTGAGCACAAACATCTGCGATGAAGTGCAGACCTTATGTGAAGCAGCCTAAGTGACTACTGAAGAGGATGAACTCATGATTCATCAAGTAATTGTAGAGTAGCGGAGTAATTGTAGAGCAATTGCTGATGTCACTGTGTACTCTTGTGTGCAGGGTGTCCGGATGGGGGACCGAGTTGCCGTCGGCCCCTCTGGGGGCATCACTCCAGTGCAGCAGATGCTGGCCTCTGGGACCGGCGCTCTCCTCACCTCCCTGTTCGGTGAGAATGGACGTCTTTTCACAGGGGTCAGACTGGGACTATGAGGATTTGACAGGGTCGCCATGATGTCACACCAGTCTCATCTGATAAGTCAATCTGTATGTGATGGCGCACACAAACCCACAAGTGCTCGAAATCCATGCTTGACCACCTCATTTGGATGTTACTTGTGACGGCAGATATCATAAAAAAGGCAGTACAGATTCTCCTCCCTCAGAAACAATATTGGTTAAGATTTTTCTGTGTGTTAGTTAAGACACACCTTTTATTTTGTCCTCATATGGTTGTGCATAGTATGAATTACACAGTGGGCCCAGTGAAACTGTATGTCTGGACATTTGAGAAGTGGGGTTGGAAAGCATCAAGTTACTTGGTCACAGAGTTATCTGGAATGAGGTAATGCTAGCTGATACAGCATTAACCCATTTTTGCAAGGCTGGCAGTGATGGGACATTTTGTTGGCTTAACTGCTAAAAAGATCACTCGTGGAGACTTGGTTTTAGTGCAGCTGCATTTCTAGAATCTCACTCTTTCTCCTCCTCCTGCAGTCACACCACTGGATGTAGTGAAGATAAGACTGCAAGCGCAGAGGTCACCATTCTATCAAGGTACTGAATGCTAACCTCCCATTTGCAATATAAAACTGCAGTGCTTTGCCAAGTTTTTGAATTGCTTATCCTAGCATTATTTACATCCACCCCTCCCACCACCACCCTGCAGCTATTTCATCTCACAGTCAGATATTGCTTTATTGCATTTCCTTTGACAAGATTTCAGATTTTACTGCATAATGTATTGTAACTTCCTCAGACCCGGTTGCAGACAAGGGATATTACCACAATATATGTAATAGCCCTATGAAATGCAAGGACCAGCTATGAATATTCCCATCCCTGGTTGCATGCAACATTTATTGGCAGCTGTAGTTACATAAATTGCTCTGAACCTCATTGATTGTAAATATTTCAAGCTCAGGGCAGGGTAGGGTAATTACTGCAACTTTTACATGTTACGTAAGCGCTGAGTGAAAGAGGAGGTGAGGTAATTTTTGTTGGGAGGAAAAAAGTTTAATGGCTGCAATGTGATATACACTGAGTGTATAACAGTGGCTCAGTGTTCATGTGAAGAAGACACATTGGATACTTCAGCTAATGCAGAAGAAAGCTCTTTTTTACCCCCCCTCTTCGCTCACCCTTTGCTTGTTTGTTTGCAGCTTTGGCTGTTGACTCTGTGCCCTGGAGCAATGTTATACGTCCAACTAAGTGTGAGTATATGTCGCTTCTTATGCTAGCAGCAAGTGATCTGCCAGCCTCTAACATATGCCTGCTGTGGTGCTTGCACAGCTTGGCTAACATGGCAGGCACACGTACCACGATCACAGCTGGCTGATATGTATGGAAGGTATCATGTGTTTGTTTTTTGTTTTTTTTAAGCATAGCCCTATGAAGTTTTGAAGCACAGCATATGAGATAAGAACTGTATTAGAGTGGGGACTGACTGCTACCCTGGCTTAATTTACCTCCTGTGATTCAGTGATATGCTCAGGGGATGCACTGAACTCCTCTCTCTAAGTATAAAGGGCAAGAGAAATCCTCATAATTTGCTCCATGCCTGACCTATCATAGAAAAAGTAAACTGGTATTTGAGGAAAAAAATTGTGTTAAACCAAACAACTTTCTACATCACTGAAGCTGTCTGTACGCAGTGCAGCGAATCAGCAGTATTTCAGTCCATTGGTAGTATTTTAAAACATATTTGGATGTTTTGTCAAAGATTATCTTGCTGAAATCAAAGCAAAATAAATGGTAAAATTAGTGTTAATGCCGTTTGGTAAAAGCTGGCTGGAGTTAGTTTGAAAAACCTTGAGCTTGTTTCTGTTTGTCTCCCTGGTCAATGCCACAGAGCTGATATTTTTTAGCTAACATATTTAGGATCACGCTCTGAGGGACTGTCTGTGTTTAAACTGTTACTCAGATAAAATAAAATAGAGCAAACAACCCTCTCAGTTCACGGAGGATTATGTAAACCACAGGTGTGTTATGACATAGACCTATTTAGTGTGTCCGGACATTGTCGTGATGAGCTAATAATTCACAGTGCCTTATCTCTGGCAGAGATTGGCTGGCAGCACATAGGGATGAGTGTAATTGGCTACCCAACAAAACAATATGAGCTTTCTTTGCAGCTGTGCTTATCTGTGCTGTGCTTGCAGGGAAATGCTTCCTGTATTGTAATGGCTTGATGGACCACATCTACGTCTGTCAGAATGGCACGAGTTGCACCAGCTGGTACAAGACCCCCACACATTTCAGCGGGACCCTGGTAAGCCCTAACAAACTGGTATAACCCTGAGAAGCTCCCACCTTCCACAGTCCTTGATATCCCTGATAACAATGCACTGTTTTTGAGCTTTTTACTCCATAGTACGTGCTCAGTTTTGCTCTTGTAGTAATTTTGGTTTTACCTAGGCTACAGGATAGTGGATGTCTTGATATCTCAATGTAAAAGGCTATGCTGATGGTAGCCAAGGTATTTTGTGTTTTTGTTGTTGCAAGGCAATGAAACACTATACCCAGGTGTGATCATTTGAGCTGCAGTAATTGCCAGTGGTAAACTTGGAAAGGCCTCACGGTATACCCTGTTGACTGCCTTGTTTGTGCAGGATGCGTTTGTGAAGATCACGCGCTACGAGGGAGTGAGGTCTCTGTGGAGTGGGCTGCCTCCAACGCTGTAAGTGCACGCTGCTCACATCCTCAACAATGGAATCATGCAGATGAAGAATGTGATTTGTTGCTGCTTTTGTCATGCCATGTTTTACCTGGAATGACAAAATATTCTGTGAGGAACAATCAGCTCTAGACGTGGTGATAGGCACAAAAGAGCTGTGTTCTTGCATTCTTCCTAATCCGCAGGAGAGGCAATGCTTCTCACTGACAAAACACAGTGTGGTAAATGTTGATCACCACCCGTATTATGAAAGACTACATTTGGCCTCAGGGACCTTCAGCTCTGCAGACGAGGATAAGAGTAACCATGCTGTGTGGAGTTATTTGAAGCTGTTAGTTCGTGACGTCAAACACACAATGGAACAGGCTAAAATTAACTTTTGCCATCGGCTGTTCCTGGAAAGTGTTTGCATTTGGATCAGTTTTCCATTTTACTGAAATTAATCTTAAAAATGTAAAATGACAGTATGAGTAGAACAAAAGATTTTGTTGACAGGGGTAAAGAAGCTATGTGAAAACATATATATCAACGTCACCATAGCAGCACCTCAGATGATTGCAGGAGGCAAGGAATGACGTGCATATGTACTGTGATGGCTGCCTGCAGTAAAGTGACCATGCGTCCCCTTTGTCCTGCTTGTTCAGAGTGATGGCAGTGCCAGCCACAGTGATCTACTTCACCTGCTACGACCAGCTGAGGGACTTCCTGCGCTATGGGATGGGCTACCAGGGGAGTCAGGTCCCCCTTGTGGCTGGAGGACTAGCCAGATGTGAGTGAGTTCAAGGCTTGAAGTGAGCTAGCTGATTTAAGAAAATAAGGCACAGATTTGAAATGTTGTTTTAGTAAATGTTGTGACACCATCACCAACTCACGTTTGTGGTGAATGTCCAGGGATACTGCAGTGTAGAATATTTTCCAGCTCCAAACTGCAGTGTGTAAACACTATACTAAACACAATAAATATACTGAATTACAGTCTGTCTTGCTAAAGGCCACTTCTTTTTTCTGTCACTCACTGTTCCCTTCAGGGCTCTTGCCAAATGTAATTTCACATTTGATCTGGCTTCTCTCGATGAAATTAGCCAAAGAAAAAGAGGGGGTAGATTAATTTCTCTTGTGTGATTGGCATTGCCTCAAGGTATTTTAATAGTTATATAATTATTTTCACAATTCACAGAATTTCTTTGATCTTTTGGCTCCTGTATACTGCGACCCCAACTGTGAAATGTTTATGGAATGGATGAATTCTGTATTCTTGAGGATCTGGCTGCAGTTAGCACAGTGTGAACAATATGTGATTATGGTGCTTAGGTAGACAAGCAGCAGCCCTCCAGTGCAAAACCTGTGAATCTTACTAAGACAAACGGATTGATCAAAAAAAGGCAAATCCATTCCCGGGAGTAAAGACCAGATGCCCTTTGTGGATGAAGTAAACCAAAAGTCCTTGCTCATGAGGCTGGTAGTGTTTATTGTGTCCATGCCTGTGTGTTCACATGTTTGTGTCTGGGTGTATGGATGGGGGTGTGTGCAAGTCATGCTCCTCTCTGCGTTTCAGTGGGGGCTGTGACTGTGATCAGCCCCCTGGAATTGGTGCGCACCAAGATGCAGTCGCGGCAGCTGTCTTACAGCGACCTGCGGGTGTGCATCCGCTCTGCTGTGGCCCAGGACGGATGGCTGTCCCTGTGGAGGGGCTGGGGCCCCACCGTTCTACGGGATGTACCCTTCTCAGGTGACCCCAACTTCACCTAACTGCAGCCTACATTGCACTAAGTTACCCTTGTCTAGCGTTCAATGACAGACCGTAGCACTTTCTCAGTAGAGGATTCTACATTTAAGTGCTTCTAACAAAGAAAAAGACTTTAACGTAAAACACTGTGGCAGTATGGTAAACTGTAGATGCAGCAGTTTTGCATTAGTGATATTTTGCAGTAACATTTCTGATTACCTGTGGAAAAAGAAGTGCTCTAGGTTCTGGTTGGCTCCTGAGATCTAAGAAATGAACTTTGACTTCATACTTTGATACTCACGGCAGTCTGTCCTGCGCTTTCCAGCCCTGTACTGGTTTAACTACGAGCTGGTGAAGGCCCAGCTGTGTGTGGGCTACAGGGTTACAGAGGCCACCTTCATGATGAGCTTTGTCGCCGGGGCGATCTCTGGGGCGGTGAGTATAATAATTATAATTAATAAATAAAAGCAGCATTAGTATAGCGCCTCTCCAGGATCCTAGACTGCTTTACAGCAGTTAGTTACCTTAGCCAGCACCAATATAGAGCGGTCACCCAGCCGGTTCTTGCCCTTTAATACCTGGCAATAGCAGCACAGGATATCTACATTGTCTGTCAGTGTAAACTGGTATGGAAAGAAAATGCATATAAACTCCCAAGTAAAAGCACAAAGAAACAGAAATAGAGAAAAGTCCATTCAGATATGTCTGTGATTCTTCTGACAGAGAGAGTACATGTATCCAGCAGTTCAAAGGTGAGAGTGACAGAAGTTTTGTTTTTGATAAGGGTTGTGTGTATAATTTCATGATTTGAAACCGGTGTTTTAAGCATCCACTTTATTATTGTTATCAGTAATTATGCTGTTTGATTATGGGACATGTTGAAATAATGATTTTCTTCAATAAACAACTTAGTACTTTCCCTTCAGTGTTTGTTTGATCCAAACCTATTTTGAGCATGTCCATGAAGAGGCTATCGGATTCGCTGGCTTACTGTTTCTTGATAGAGATGTGAAATGGCATTTTAATTACCGGTTGGGGAATGGGTAATGAGGAAGTTGAAAGAATGAGAATTGACCCCATTCTGCGGGAAAAGGAGAACAAGGCCAAAACGGTGACATAACTTAGTCCTTGGCCCATACCAGACTTTGACTCCCTTGCACAAATAAGACCCACCCTTGGTCGAGGCTTCATATGACATTTACTCTGTCTGATCTCAGCCCCAATGTCATTTGCAAGTGGCACTTGGCAACAAGCAATACAAGTCATCTCACAGAGAGTTGTAGCCTGTGGTACCCCCCCCCCCCCCCCCCCCATAGCCACAACACCTTTCGAGGAATGAAGTGCATTCAAGCTGAAATTCTAGGAATGTGGTTTAGCTCTGGGAGTAATACCTGCTGTACTCCAATTGTTTGTGGGGGTTCAGTGCAAGAAAGCTTTGCTTGCGAATAAAGTGATAGGATTTCAGAACATCAGAGCAACTGTTGTTTTTAATCCACCTAATACGTAAAGCTACAGCACTAAACTTTGGTCGTGGACCCTGAGCTCTGGACTGCAAGTGATAGTCAGACGTAAGTGCTCACTGTCGTGACAGCCTGGGTGTCCCTCCCATCCCAGGTGGCAGCAGTGATGACCCTGCCCTTCGACGTGGTGAAGACGCGGAGGCAGATCCAGCTGGGAGAGATGGAGACGCTTGCAGGTAAAGTCGCCTGGTGGCCGAGGGGTGTGGCATAGCTCCCCAGTGGGACTCTGCCCTCTCTCAGCTCCTCCCCCTCCCACCCCGTCTCTGAACTCACCTTCTCTCCCGGTTTCTCTCCCTTCTCTCAGACAGGGGGCGGCGGCTGCGGCGTGGCGGACTGCGGGGGTCGGGGCTGTAGTCAGGGTGTTGTTTCGACCCCCCTCCTCCCAGACAGGTGACCAACTGTTCCCCACGGAGAAGACAGCAGCTTTGCTTAGCTAGTGTGCGCAGGAGTGTTGCACTGTGAACGGCGTGACATGCTGTACATGAGAGACCCCTGCCCTCTGTAGCAGATGCTACCACCGGGACTTGGCCACACAAGACAAAGGCTTCTGTCTTCATCTTGTTTTGCTAGGGTTTTTTTTTTTTTTTTTTTTTTTGGCTGTATGGGAAGAAAGGCCATATGTCCATTGTGCTGATGGATGCATGGGGGCAGGGCCAAAAGAGGGCTTAAATTAAGATCCTTGCTAACCCTGTTTTGCTTGGCCTGTACCTTCACAGAGTCTGCACAAGGAACACAGGGAAAGAAGAAAGGAGTGAAGACGGCGCCCCCCCTCCTGTCCTCTCTGATCACGCAACAGTAAGGCCAACATACAGCATCTAACTGCGCTGTCCTCTCCTCTCCCTCACAGCCCCAGCTAAGAAGCCCTCATCCACCTGGCACATCATGGGGAGGATCTGGGCTGAGTCAGGCTACAGGGGCCTCTTTGCAGGTGAGCGCCTGGGATCTATCTATTATTGGTGCATAGCATGGAAATACTTGACAAAGTATAAACGGCATACATGTTTTTGTCTGCCGGGGGTGAGGCTTAGATGTTGTAAGCTGAGGGAATAGTTACTCCTAGACAAATTCTTGTACATTCCCCTGCTAGATATGGTATTACTAACATGAATTTGTTAATTGTAATAGACACTTAAGTGAATGCAAATGTATAGATGCCAGCTCATGCCAGAGGCATGCATTTGAGCTCCCTTGTGTGCTACCAGAGGCCAGCCAGCTCAGATGGTAATGGACCATGGGGTAGAACTAAAGGCTCTGTCTCTTTCTCGACCAGGTTTCCTGCCCAGATTGGTCAAGGTGGCCCCTGCCTGTGCGGTCATGATCAGCACCTACGAGTTTGGGAAAACCTTCTTCCAGAAGCTGAACCGGGAACGTGCACTGCAGGGGGTGTGAGATTGACACCCTCTTCATCCCACTGTGAGCTGATACAGGACAGCACATCATTACCTATCCAAATAGTTTAAATCCAACACCACAATCAGCCCATTTTAACACAGTTAGAAGGAGTGCCCAGTTTAACATGTAGCATCCCCTTAGCATTGTAGCAGTGTGTATTACTGCAGTGACACTGACTATATATGTTAGCTGGGTCAGAACAACAGAACTCTGTATTGAAGCTTTTCAGCAGGAAACTTGAAAGGGTCCCTCTATGCCTGCAGGCATACTTTTATTGAATAGTATAATTTAATTTTTGTTTATGGGAACTTGGGGGTGTTTAGATGTTGAACATCTACCCTGAAGCTCTCTGGACAGAGCTAATAGACATCAGGCTAATACATTGTGAACCTTACAGGCAGGAGACTGCCTAAGCCTAAGTCTGCATGAACGCATTTTAGGACACCATCTGGCCGACTGTTTCCATGTGGCCCCTGGGTTAGCCAGGCTCCTTCAGCTGTAGTGGCATTTCAAACTGTTTGGCTTGTGCAGTTCTTTGCACCCGGATTGAAAAGGTAAAATGACTTGAACAAAGCTGCATGCTTTTTGACCAAGGAATTGTTGGTTTTCCTCTCACTACAAGATCGGTGTGCCTTTTACCTGGCATGTTACTAAAGATTTCCCATCTCTGCTCCGCAATGCCAGCTGGTGGCCCACCATTGGAATAACACTGAGACATGGCCTTGTCTTGTGAGGTCAGCGGTGGTTAAAGACATGCATGCACACCTGCGACAAACAAGACATTCCACCCACTCACCTCTGGGATGCTGTGCCCTGGTTGCTGGAACCAGTTGGCACTGCTGTCAACCTCTGCATCATGGAGACAGGACAGTTAAAGGACGCATTGCATGTGGTGGCAGCAAGACCTCAATGCAAATGGATAGTTGGCCTCTGATGTCAGCTACCTTGCGCTGATCTGTCATGTGGCTGCGTGACACTGGAAAAGCGGCACAGAAGCCTTGACCAAGAACCTATGCTGAATTGAACATTCGTTTTTGTTTAGAAGTGAATAGATGATATTGGAGCCTTGGAACCGGTCAGCTGGTTTTACTCTGCAATGTCCACTGCTGTTCTTTTGATTTTTTTTTTTGTCCGGTACCGTTGAGGAAGGTCTGAGAGAAACTGTTTCCTCACCCAGTTCTACAGTGTGGAAAAGCTATGTTTGAAAGTGCATGTTCTCATTTTGTGTGTGGGCATAGTGGACGGCCAGTGTGCTGAGACAGTGGAGTGGAACCTGCCTGCTCAGCCTTGTATTAAACTGTTTAACCTGTGTTGTTCAGGTGCATCATCTTCACCACTTCCGATCAATAACCCACCCACTGTGAACCCAGCTCTGGTGCGTTCCAAACTCTTTTGGCTCAAGTTCTATTAAATGGGTAAAGTTAAGTTAAACATGGCGCTAGCTTATGTGAGAACTGACAAGCAGTTGTATTTTGGTTGCAAGTCGAGCAAGAACCAGTATTCACTTTCAGAGAACAGCAGTTTGCGCTTTACTTTTTACTCCCATAGGTGCAGTATGCATGTTTAGTTTTCGGCAACTGCAGCGTAACCTTGGATAATTGTGACAAAGTCACTGCTGCTGTTCATAGATAGATAGTTTGATGATAAACTTTTTGTTCTGATTTAAATAGGTGTATGATTACGATGGATGTTTTGTATCAGTTGATCCAATCACTGGTTGTTTGTCTGAGGAGCCTTATTCAGCTTGTCATTTTGAAAGTCTAGTCTTTTGTATAATGCTTTGTGAAGTTCTGAAGAAATATTCAAAGACTGTGGAAAGTTCTCTGTCACTGGGTTATGTGGAAACACTCATCTATGGAACAATGCATAGGGCAGGACTGTCCTTTCATGAGATTGTATTTTTCAGTGACTTGCATTTTTATTTTTTTTAATGGTCCTTGACTATTTACTTTGCCATACTTGAATGTAAGCTCTTAAGAATAATAAAGACCTTATTTGATAAGATGTGCTCTCATTCTTCACTATAGAACTTCTTCCCCTGGGGTCACTTTGTTTTTCTAAATTGAGGGAAAAAGGATAGTGATTTACTTATTTAGCTTCACGGTTTATTGTAGACTGATTTGAGAGATGTGTCTCGCATGTATGTACATGCAACAAGTTCACGACAGGAGAAATAACTCAAACATGTTAAATGCTTTAATCTTTGTATATTAACATTATTAAGAACAGGCATAAAGATTGCACCAAAAAATAAAAAAGGGATGAAGGAAATAAATGGCATTTGTTATGTCAAACATTCAGCACAACATATGCTGTTTTGCTAACAGATGGAAAGTGACATTTCATCACTCAAAAGTTCGCCACACATTCTAATGAAAACGAAAATTCAGATCAACAGCCTCGCACAAGCGTTTCACAGTTCCATTCTGCTTGTTCATGGCAAAGCAAGGACCACCACTCCTGTTCTGCCTGATGGCACCATCTAATGGAGAAATGTGTTACTGCCCTGTGGGAGGCCATTTTATGGGATTTTCTGTCAGGATAACTTCAAAATGAAGGTATTCATATGCTTTCTCATTTTTTAGTTATTTTAATAACTTCATTGGTATTTTGCCCAAACATTCTGCCAGTTTTAGTCTCGCAGTTTTAGTCTTGCGGCGTAATTCACTAATAATCACTCCAGCGGTACAATAATGATTTCATTTCTGAACCATAAATACTTTACTGAGCGATCATATGCATATTTTTGTTTTGACCGTGTTTATACATACATTTTATGCTGTCTTTTTAAAACTGATCCAATAAAAAATCTGATTTTTAAACAAACGGTGACAGCAGGTGATGTGGGGGCAGGTGACATAATCTAAGGCACCGGAAAAAAGAGATGCAGATATCAGGTGAGGCAGCAGATATTTGTAACACGTCAACAACCTTCACAAAAATATGTACATCTACACAGAGAAGATGGGTTGGTACTACTGAAGTAAAGACCAAAAAAAGAAAACTCCACTGTAATCCACTCAAGGCCAAGTGGCTAAAATGTTACAGTCAGCCCCCTCCTCCTGCTCTTTCTCTAGCCTAAAAGGGCAAAGGGCATGGTGCATGAGGGGGTCAGCCACATTTTCTGTTCCAGTTTCTCAGCTGAAAAATGTGACCCCCCCCTTTCCACATTTCAACATTTGAAGTCTCAGTCTGTTCTATTCTGAATGAAGTTATGATAGGTTGGCTCTTAAAGCTCTGTGTTATGGGTGCAGGTGGTATCTCAAAGGCTGTACATTTTATAAATTACCCCTAATCTCTAACAGGTGCTATTGCAGTGTAGTCAGCAGCTCCAGCCTCATCTTGGCTGTTTTCATTAGATTTCAAAAGTAATTTAAGATACTCGAAGTTCCAGTTGTACTCTCCTGGTTGCATTTCTGTACTGTCATGTTTTGTCACATAATTCAAATTATTGAACTCGTTTTTATTATTCATATCAGATTTTACATTTAATTTCTTCCCTCAAATGGAAACATAATGACTGTTACAATTAATGCTACACAAATCACCAGTGTAAAAGAGATCAAACTGGACCAAGTTTCTCAGACCATATACAACAACTTTACATGTCCAGCTACTTTGACAAAGGCTCAGGGACAGCACTTTAGAAAGATAAAAAGACTCATTTACATGATTTGAGGGAGAATGGCTTGAAGAGTCACCTACAACATTATAAAATATTTTACTGGAGATTTGCCTTCAAGCAAACCATGTAACCAAACAAGTGAATGTCAGTTTATGGCTACTATGGAAATGACAACAATTCTGCTAGGCTTGAATTAGTAGCACTGTTGTCCTATGTAAGAGCTACCCTGCCATGGTACCGCTTATATGAAGGGCTAGTTGACAGAAGTCTGTCCAGTTTTGTGCTAGCTAACAATGAGACCAGACTCGGTACCTCACAAACTTTTAACCCTCAATTAAGTGTTTTCATAATTGGCTCAATGTCACTGGTTGTCAAGTTTGGCATTTCAAAACAAAGGTTTGAAACATCAAGTTACTCAAGCACTGCGACTTTCCATTTTGGTCTGTCTGACCAAAAATTAATGCAGGATTTAGCTTCCCACACCAGGTGGAAGGCAGTGCTTATATTCATTAACTGATGGCAGAGCACTGGAATGACAAGCAGCTCTCAGTGCAGGTTCTTACTCTCAGTGTTAAGGGCAAAATTCCATATTCTGCACACCATTATGAGAGCAAACTCACAGTTGCTGGTGTAGTAGGCAGTGTTGTTGCTAACTGTGCAATGAGGGCATTCTGGCTGTGAAGTCTACTTGTAAACATCAAATCTTTAAAGCAGTGCTTATTAAGTGCTTGACAACAGTGACTAAAAGCAGCATTATGCCACATGTTCTATATTGCATTCTCCATTCTTCACATGTAAATTTGGCTTCTGAACCAGATGACATTTGACACGGTTTTTTATTTGTTAAATCTGAAATTTTTGAATCCTCATGAAACATCCATTCTAAAGAGTACATGCATACTTATAAACGGAAGCCTGTTTCAGTTTCACTCAACAATATTTTGTGGTATGAGTTATGACATTCACAGTAAATTGGTGCTGCTGAAGTGGTCTGTTGAAGTGCGTGAGCCTTAATTCCATTAGGTAGCCATGAACTGACACACTTGTCGCTGTCTCTCTGAATATACTCCTTTTGGTTGTACATACAACGCTTCTTTCATCGTGTGCTGAAAAGGCCTTCAGTGCTAGCCACTATATCTATGCAAAAGAAGGCACTTGAGGGAGAGAATGTTTTATGGATTTTATGAAGAGTACTGAACACTGGTGTGCACTTCTGACATTAATTTGCATGCAATAATCTGGGTGACCACGCCCCCTGTCATCATGTTGAGGGACACACAATAGATCCTCTTTGTCTGCAGTTTCCACTCTCATTACTCTTTGTCCTGTCCTGGGCAGATATGGTAATCGCTCTGATAATGCACAGCACACTTTCTGCCGAGGTTGCGCTGAAGGACAAGAAGGCTACCTAAATCGATGACAGGAGCATGGATTTCAGATATTGAGACAGAGGCGGTGGATAACTGCTGCACATTCATAGCTACTGAATAGAATGTTCTATCATTTTGACTTTATTGAGGTCTTGAACAGACTGCGGCATACCCGCATGACCCAAAGTGATGTCACACTATTTTTCATCTGTTGCAGTACTTGGGTTGTTGATGTTTCAGGGAAAAAGAAAAGGTTTGTGTGTAGCAGACACATTTTTGAGGGGCTTTTGAGCAATTACCTTTACAATATAGAACATACAAGACAAAGAAGTGCTTAGGTACTGTATGTCTCAAAGGTGAATTTGGTGGGAATGCTGTGTAAACAGATCTGTTTTCAAGAGCTCTTATATTTCATTTTTTCCTGCAGCCAGGAAAACAATGGTCCTGCAAAGTCCTTCAAGGATTTTTTTCCCTAGTAAACCCAGAGGAACTGCTCCCAAGTCTGCAACAGTACAGCTTAGTTACACAGGACCAATGGGATCAAAATTCCATAGCAGGGAATCATCTGCAAGGTTCCTATTTGTTCAACAGATCCCTTTTCTATCACAAATGTCACCGTTTAAAACTAAACCAAACAGAGAGCCCATCAGTCAACCACCCATTTCCAGATTCAGTACAGGATATCTTGTGCTTTGATTTATTGTCAGATACATACAAAATGTTAACTTAGTTATCTTTATAACCAGGTGGGCAACTTTAGACTTTAAGTTATAGCCTTTTCTGAGAGCCTTTTCCTAATCTAGCTCCTTAATAGAATCAGTGATACATTATGATGCTTTAGTGACTCTTGATCTGACCCCAATTTCATGAATATATTTCAAGAAGACATGCTCATCATTGGGTTAACCTGATACTGACAGTCCCTGAAAAGGTAATGCAAACTTAGTAGAAAAGCTCCAGTTGTTGAACCTTACCTATCAAAACGGTTGACAGAAAACATTCATGTCCTCTTGTGTGCATGTCAACAAAGGCTAACATTAAATGATGGAAAGTCAATTCATCCAAATCCACAGGTTAAACAGCCATATGACCAAAAACAAAATGGAACAAAACTGACAACCGTTCACAACTGTCCCCGTGGCAACATCTCCTGGAGTTTTGAAAGCTGTGTTGGTCAGCTGCAGAGGTGATTCCAAACAATGATCATGAGAACACAAGTTAAGATATAATAGGATACTGTACTGAAGTTTCCTCTGATTCAAACACATCAATTCACTTACCATAGTGAATAAAAAACAATAAACCGGTTGCACTATGCCACAAAGTCATTCAGTTGTCCTCTTGGCCACAGACACACATTCTAAAGAAGGCCTTGCTTATCATCATAAATTCCCAGAAAGCATTAGTTGTTCCATTCTCAACTGTCTGGAGTTTGAATGAGACAAACTAAAATGAACTAAACCCTAAAACAAAAAGAGGCCATTCGATGTCTACATCGCCAGTGCTGTCTTCTGTTCATCTGGAGTAGGGACAGTTTAGTCTGATTTCCATAGGAACAAAGCTTTCTATTCGGCCAGCTGGCCCACAGTCAGTATAAAATGGCTCATCATCACTGTTTCTGTTAACAGCTATCTTGTAAGACAAAAATGACTTGATAAAGAAATGAGTTCAATTTACAATATATGGGAACAATACTAAAAAAAACTTCCACAATTCACCTTTCCATCTCTTACCACCATTGTCCTCTCTGTGCCTAATCCTACATGGGAAGAACTCAACGTTTCAACACTGACCACATGCGAGGATACTCCCTACCGAAACAACGATCCATGCTCCTCAAAAGATGGCCGGGGGCTAAGGAATTAAGAGGGGCAGTCGACACGATCACTTCAAAACAAAGAGGCTGACTGGTTTTTCAGACCAGTTTAACAAATCTTGGATATCAGGTGGTTTATGACATTGTTGTGCTTTTGCCAGGATGCGTTACAATCAGGGATTTGCTGTTCCGTTGCTCTTTTTCTTTCGTTTTTTGGTAAGGACCTACGAGCGTGCCACTGAAGGAGACTGAAATGGATGAGGGAGGGTGAATCATACCCCCCCCCCCCATCCAGGAGCAGTTTGAGGTTCCTTGGACGGGGCTCCTCCGTACCTACTTCCTGACGTTAAAGACCATAAGAGGCCTCTCCTCATGCCTCTGCCAGGGGCTCTTCTTGTTCTCCCCCTTGTCGTCCTTGTCATCTGGGTCATTCTCGTCCTCCGGGCTGGTCATGGAGTCGCGGTGGGTCTCGCTGTTGCTGCTGCGCGAGCTGTTGACCCGGCTGCGGCCCCGACGCGGAATGGTCGCCCCGCGCGGCTCAGGGGCCTCATCCAGCAGCGGGGTGAGGGAGTTGTCCTCAGGTGAGCACATGGCTGTGCGGCTCTCGCTGCTGCTGGGCTCCGTGTCATCCAGGTAGGCCAGCTTGGAGTAGGCCTTCCCACCGTGATCCTTGCGCTCACTGCCCCCACCCCCGCGCTCCTCTTTGCCCTTGCCCTTTACCTTGCGGTGCAGCGCAGGCGCCGGCTTGCCCTCCTGGACGTCTGCCCCAGACTCCAGGATGGGGTCGCTGCTGCCTCGGCCGTTGCGCTCGTTGCCCAGGTCGATGTAGGAGTGCCTCACGTGAGAGTTGGAGCGCCCGTCTAGCGAGATGAACCAGGCCCGGGGGTGCGGCTTCACCCCAAGCTCCAGCAGTTTCTTCTCTGTGAGCGCCTGCAGCTCCCCGTTCATCTGGGCCATAGTGGAGTCGTTGAAGAGGACAGGGATGCGGACGGGGCCTGATGAGGGGTTGGGGCCCCACCCACGGCCCTCGGGGTCCTCTCCGGGCGGGCTGGGCTGCTGCTGCTGCAGTTGCTGTTGCTGCTGGACCTGCTGCTGTTGCTGGGGGGCTTCCATGTCCTGTTGCTGCTTCTGCTCTGCCGTCTGCTCCATGCCAGAAAAGTCAGAGGACAAGCGCATGTAGTGGGCTGGGATGACCAGGGTGGGCACCATACTCCTGTACATGTTCTCCTTCATCTGGTCAATGGATCCGCAGAAGATCAGCTGACCAGGTTGGGTGTTCAGGGAGGTGGGCCGAGCCAGGTGGTCCCCCGGCTGGGTCATGGAGTATTCAGGTGGCTTGCTGTCCGGCTTAGGGCCCTGGTAGTGGTCGGCGAAAGGTGGCGGCAGGCCAGGAGGCGACGGGGGGTCAGAAGAGTAGCCTTGGTTGTCGTTAGCATTGTGGCGCCGGCTAGTGCTGCCCTTTTCCTCCATGGAGCTGTAGCTCCTGGAGTAGTCATCCTGCAGCAACGGTGGATCCAGGCTGTTGGTGTCAGTGGAGCGGGTCACCTTCATGGGGAAGCTCTCGCCACGCCGCGTTGCAGCATCCCCCTTTGAGTGGCGTAGTTTGTGGGCGGGGACGTGCCTGAAGAACTCCTCCCGTGAGCTCTGGAAGTCGTGCGAAGAGGAGAGGTCGGACTTGATGCCATCCATGTCGCCATTGGAGGAGGCTGTCTCCATGTGGCCACCACTGATGAGGTTGAGGCGAGAGGTGGAGGTGCCCTGATCCCGCTTGGAGCCGTCCAATGGGGAGGAGGCGTGCATCTTGCGGTGCTGCTGGCGTGGCTTTAGACACCTTCGTCTGGGGACACAAAATTGAGGGAAGGAAATGCTTTCAGGCAAACTTTCAAGACCTGCATGATTACAACACTGTAAGCCGCACCTTTTCTGGTCTGCCAAGTGCAACCTCTCCAAACTCCTCAAAGCACACATATTCTTGCCTTGAACAACTAACAACTGAATACCACGCAAAATTAAACATCTACAATAGAAATATATTTTCAGCAAAGAGATGCACTGTATTCTCAAGCTTCAAATATTGGCCTACTTATAACCCAGCACTGGCCCTTTGGATGTTATTGATAACACTGAGATATCATGCATATCTAACCCTATTCCTGGAGATCCACATTTTGTATTTTCATTACATTGTCCTCTAACAACAGAATTTCAACACCTGGTGACCATTTAGGCATAAATCACTTAAATGATATGAATAAATGAATGAGCAACTGGTATAGATGCCAAAGGTGGCTCCACTCCTTCAGGAAACATGAATTCATAGAAAAAAAATTAGGGTATGGATATTCAGGACTCAGGTTGTAAACCACTGCTGTAGAGAATCGTGGTACTAATCATTGTAATAATGGTGCTTTTTTCCTATCATAATGAATGTAGTGACACAGGTAGCACAGGCCATACCTGCAGTAGTAGAGCAGCAGACACAGCAGGATGAGCACTAGCAGGGCCATGGAGCCCAGGATGGTGAGCAGGAAGATTGTGTGGTATGTGGTGATGTCCCGCAAGCCTGTGGGGTTCAGACCCATCCCTGCAAGGCGAGAGGATTTCCCATGAGCCAGCAGGGCTGCAACAAGGCCTAACAACTCATGTCATGTCTCAGGGCAGCAGTATGAAGAGCTAAAAAATTCAAAGGACAGCACATATTGCAAAGAACACAAGAACCAAGGTGCTCCAGTATGTTAAAATATGGCCTTTAAAATATGGCAGGTAAAAAAAATAAAATATGACATTTAAAAAAATCTGACATGTTTCAGGGTCATGTTCAGCCCTCAGGGAGTTAAACAAAATTGGTGTTCTTTCTCACTTAAACTTCTATTTTGGTGACTATAATTAGTTTCCAGGAGGCTCTCCTCTTTGTCTTTGCATAGCACATATTGAGGCATGTTCACGGAAGAAGCTTGTATGTCTTTTTGAGGAATTTCTGTTCAAACATTTTTGCAGGGTTTCATGACATTGTTTTTCATTAAATCCTCTGGTAAGAGACTTCTACAGGCTCCTAAGTTGCAGTAAAAGGCTGAGCATTACAGCCAAGGTTCGATCCCAGCTATGTCATCAGCCGATGAGAACTGGGAGTCCATAGTGGCATAAAAAACTGGCTACGTTCTGCCAAGGAATATGGGGGAGGGTAGGACATCCAGGGGTCTGCTTCACTGTGCATCAGCAACCCCTGCTTGTTGATTGGGTGCCTGCAGTTCTCCCTCCATTAAGCTTACGAATTATGGCATATCCTCTTCCAACTCAAGTCCGCTTAAGCTTAGCATGGGAGATGCAGTGAGTAAAGAAGCTGCTACTGACATCACATGTTTCGGAAGAGGACAGGTTTGTCCGTGTCCTCTCACACTGACAGCGGGAGCAGCATCTAAGGACAAAACTGGGCATTCCAAATTAGGTGAAAAAGGGGGAAAAGCATTGGACATTCCAAGAGAAAGAGACTTCTATGCCCTCCTTTGGCAAAACACCTAACACAGAGCACAAACAAACTCTGTCCAAGAGATGCAACTGAACAGGACTGGACAGTTACCTGTAGTGGAGGGCATGGCTGCAACCCAATATCCCAGCTGTGGGGCCACAAAACTCCAGATCAGCTGTGATCCCTCCTTTTTGATGTACCCTGTTCCATTCCTCACCCACAGACCTGTGTGGAAAGAGGCCACAGTCAGCCAGCACAGAGACAGAGCCAGATACATGATTAGAAATTGCCAGGCTGTCCCAGAGACCTCCTACTCTAGTGCAGTCCAGTGGATGCCTGAGGAACTGAGCGTGGTTATTTGCCAGGTCATATCAAGTAAATCTAATTTTTAGATTTTAGATTCTTAAGTATGACTTCTTAGACTATATCCTGAAACATAAACAAGAGGATTCTCTCACAACTGTCATTAATCTTTTCAATCAAACTTAGTTATATTTCTTATTGGAAATATAGTAAAAGTTTTGAAAAAGTAAATTAAGACACGAGTTGTATGTATGAAGTACCCACTAAGTAAATAGCCCTTATAAAGTAGATTTATAAATACTGGGTAGGTCCAGTTAATTTTCCCATAGAACCACCCTATATTCCTATTAAATCCACGTAGAAATACATCACATGCAACAAAGTCTGTGGATACTTAAAAAAAGAAAAACCATTAAATCGCAAATAAAAGCAGAGCTCAGTGTCATCAGATGGTTTCATGAGCTATGATAATGAGGGGTGCCCTGGAGGACTGAGATGAAATATGTGGCTTGATGCAATAGCGGAAATAAACGCGCTTTTTAATCACGATTTCCCCGCTCCCCCTCAGTCATCCTTGAGACCATGTGAACTGTGCTCCCTCAATGTGGAATCCCACTCAGCACAAGGCCTAGGTTCCATTCTGTTTCCTCTCCCTTGTTCTCCTTGACACACACATTTAAGATCTCAGTTTCCCTTGCAGACGTCTCTGTCTGGATTACTGCCTATCGTTTGAAACCAAACCTCTCTAGGTCTGACATGCTGATCCTCGCAGCCATGGCATTGCCAGCCCTGGACCTCACCATCCACAGAGTGCTTCATTCATCCTTTCTCATGCCATCTTTGAGTTATGTTCCACAATGCACTCTCCCTCTCCCAGAATATCACAGAGCAGACCTGTGTGTAAGAATCAGTTGGTCATCTCTGTCCTGGGAGACTCTCAGGCTATAACTCCTCTCCTCTGAATTGCTACAAATTCCTGGCACAAGTGTACAAGGCCTTCAACCACAGTGCCCTCACTCACTCACAGTCTAGTTTCTGCCTACAAGTTGCCTCCTGCCCTGTGCTCCTCCCGATTGTGTCCCTTCCCTATGAATCCCCAGAATGAAAGCTGGCTTAGCCTTGCCTTCTAGTGGTGGAAGGACCTACCTACCTACCAGCCTATCATGATCTGAACAGCAAGAGTGCCACTCACCACCTTCTGTCTCTTTTAGAAGATTGACCAGGTCAAGCTGTACCTTGGTCCAACAGACTCAGATCTGTCTTAATCTGCCAGTAGAGCTATACCCAGTAGCACTTCAGTCTGCCGATTATATACTGACAACAGACATTATTTTATCTCTTATATATACTGAAGGATGTATGTTGTAATTTGACCAGGTTCCTTTTACTCAGCTGTCAGGGTTATGCTGTACCTGCTTATCTGCTATTTTTACTCTACATTGTGACAGGGCTGAAGTTTTACTCTAACTAGCACTCTAGGCAACACCCTTGTACAGTCTGTCTAATTTGCTCCACCTATTTTGTGGCTCCATCACAAGGCAATTCATATCTTTTTGATATAATCACTTTTCCTGAGTCTGACACAGGAGACACAGAGGTGTATGGCTAAATCAGAGTAAACGAAAAGACAGAGGCCAAGAGGAAAATGAGAGAATTAGGCAAATGAAAGTGCAGAAGACCACAGCACATCACAGTGCTCTGCTCCACACCCTATTTCTTTTTTTTTTTGCCTCTCTGTGATCACTCTGAAGTGCAATGACACCTTGTGACTCTCGTATCCTTGTCAAATCTCACCCTGGGATGAACTGGCCGTTCTGCCACGAGTCCTTTTATGGACTTTCACTCTCTAGTGTCACTACGGAGACAGAGGAGATTTATGAGGTTTATATTACAGCTTCCAGACATGAGCACATTCATGGCCACTATGCCTCAGAATGGGGGAGGGGGTGGGGGCTGCTCTCAGTGCTGTGTATAGGCTGTTCGTTTATTAATGAGATGGAGTGAAACAGATGCCCCACAATGCAGTCTGGCCCCCCCAGTCTCGGGCCACAGAGACACTGTCCCCACCCCCACCCCACCACCTTCACAACAGCTCTTCAACGCTTTCCCTTGTTATAATTCAATTTTAAGACGAGAACAAATCTCACTCAGGAGGTTTACACCAAGAATACACCGGAGAGAAGTCTCTTCTGTCCAGATTACCTCCGCATTACAGTCTAAAGGTTGTTTTGCAGAAGTTGACCAATAAAATTTTAAATCAATATTTCACTGTCACCTTCCTCTCGCAATCAGTGTTTCCATCTGCTCATGCCCTGCTGTCCAGCAATGTGCTACGCTTCCAGTATTGCCCCCCTCTTAGTTCAATATTATCGACTCAAGTGGAAATCAACACGCATAAATCATGTCTCCTGCTTACGGCTGCTAAAATATATACCACAATGCCATCCCTGCTCCACCCCCCCTCCCCCCCCCCCCTTCCACTGGTGTCTGCCCATTTCCAAAGAAAAACCCGTAATGAAATGAAAATGCGGAAGAATTCTGCTTCCCGGCTGAGCAGTAATTAAAATCTTTGTGATTACTCTGATGTTGCTGACAAGCAAATGGGTGAGCTGGACTGTAAAAGCCCTGGCAATTACACGCCTCTCAAAAACTGAGGAGAGCTGGCCACTGCTAACTGGCATCTGGTAAGACACTGTAATTTTTGCCTTGGATTGGGTGATAAAGAAATGGGAGCGATCGTCTTGATTTGTGTGTGGAGGAGGCTGTCTGTACATCTCACATCAATGCAGCGAGTGACACCAGCCATGTGTTAAAGAGCAGGTGATATCCTGCCTTTGTCATAGTAGTGGCCCCAGAGCATCACCTGAAACAACATTGCGGTAGATCCATTAGTCATGCCTCACAGGTTCATCCCCTTTGGAATAGAGCTATTAATAGATGTTCTCAGATCTGTGTTACACCACCTAAAACACAAGTTTGGGTTTTCATTTCCAGTTTCCGCTGTACTGAGAAAGGCTCTCTTGTACTCTATCCCCTCAGGGGACCTTACTGCATTCCAATCCACTGAAATTCCTAATAACACATTAAAGTGGACCATCAGATGGACAGTGTCCAGGAGCTCACTGCCTAGGTACTGTGAAATGTGCGATTATGCGATTAGTATACAGGCTGCATTTCAGACACCACTAGGGGGTGCTGTGAGCATGGCTGCACAGCAAGTCCTTACACCCAGATGAAGCAGGGGACTTTCCCACCGTCATCCCCAACTCTGGTCACATCTTCCTCCACCTGCCTCTTCAATGTGAAAATTTAGTCACTACAATAAGGTGTTTCAAAAGGCCTCTGTGACTTGGCTGAAATATGGTTTGAAATAATAACAGAGGTTTTGATTAATTACCGAGTCATCCTGGTGTTTTTAGCACATGAGGCGTGGGGCCTCCCTTCCTCTTTAAACTCTTGGGAGGGGTGGGATTAAAGTAGGGCAAACAAACATGACCCCCTAGGACACTGCTCAGAA
Source organism: Megalops cyprinoides (assembly GCF_013368585.1). Taxonomy (NCBI): domain Eukaryota; kingdom Metazoa; phylum Chordata; class Actinopteri; order Elopiformes; family Megalopidae; genus Megalops; species Megalops cyprinoides. The sequence continues at coordinate 40,995,153 of NC_050583.1, forward strand.
TTCCTCCAGCGGGGTGGTTGGGAGGGGGCCATTTTCTTTTCAGATTAGATGAACTCATTTTCATTGTCATTGTCATTCTCTCTCTCTCTCACATACTGCAAACACACCTTGAAACCCCTGGCCGAAGCCACCTGATTGGATGCCATGTTTGTGATTCTCTTGCTCTCCCCTCCTGCACAGCTGCTGTCTGTCACAGTGTTCACTTTGGCTACCCACACACTGAATTTTAATTCCCATTTCAAAAAGGCCTTTGGAGAGAAGAGGCTTTTAGGGAGACACAATCCTGACTGACAGAGGGTTGCCTGGCAATTACAGCAAACAATCGACCTGCTTGATTGAGCCTTCACAGAGTGGCATGCTATACCCAACACCCACAGGTCTGAAACGGTGCATAATTTAATTTACCACCAACACATATGATAGACTGGGTGTTCGTCTATTAACATATTTGTTAACCTTTATTTGCCCAAGAAGGTCAACATGCCATATTCCCAACCCTCTAACCATATAGGAATAGATTTGTATGGTGCCTTTCTTCCAAAATTCTCAGTGCTCTTTACTATAAGTAGCCACACCTGGCCACCACCATGGTGTTGTACCCACTTGGGTAGACTGCCAGTTTACCACACTTCACACAGGCAGAGATAAACATTATGCAGCCAGTTAGACCACAGGTTGATTGAGTGTCCATGCTGAACGATGCATGAATGGCATAAATTTGAGTCAACAGGCACACACAGCTTTTTCCACCCACAGGACCACATGACCACCGGAGGTCAGGGCACAAAGGAAACATCTCATGAGAAAGATGTCCTACAGCACTGTGTACTCATCACAGAACTTTAAAATTAGTTCCAGTGGGAAGAATGCATTCTTCACGCCATTGAAGCACTGCAGTATTCCTCTTTTGCTTGAACTTCTCCCTGTCTCTGTGTTGACAAGGCCTTGTTTGGCTTTGGCGGCCTTTGCAGCAAGCATTCATTTTCATGGTGGCAGGCAGTACTTTCATCTGTGGGGATACCCCTTTTACTAATTGCAACGAGGAAGTCACATCCTGTAAAGATGACATCTCCTCCAGAACACCTCTTAATGTCCCCCCTATGTATGCACGGTGCAGGTTCAACTGATAATGAGCTCATGTTTTTCATGACCGAAGAAAATTAGCTGTGCTCAGGTTTTTTTTTTCCTAAATCTGCTTTGCATATACTCTTGTCCAGGCTAACTTCTAAAATTGAATTTCTGAAATGACCTTACAGAGACAGACTGGAGTTGAAGCCTTTTACACCTGATGACTATACCAATATCTCACCTGGGATCTACTCCATCACCATCAGGTCTGACATGTGTACACTTGTAAATGTGTGTTTAAATATGTGTAATCAGGTTTGCTAAATGTGACGAGAGTCAGAGACTTACGAGGATGGTAACTGCTGCTAGGCTCTTCCAATCCACAGGCCTCTTCTCCCTCAAGGCATAGATGTCTACTAGCCATAAAAATGTGACACGCAAATTTCCTGCCTAATGCCATTCTGAATTTAGGAAGACACTAGCACTAGCTGATGACATTCCATAATTCCTCTCTGTAGCACACTGCTACACCACTCCCCCTTTTTAGACCCTGCTCTGGTTGCCCCTTCCTTCCATTTCCATTAATTTCTCCTTTTCCTGCTTGCTGGCATGTCCTGCAGTAATATTCTGTTTCCCTACACTTAACTCCCAGGGACAGTTCTTTTCCAATTCCATTGAGATTGCAGACTCTCAGAATAGCGTTAGGATTAGGATAGAGTTAGGATTACACTGAATAGTAAACGGCAGAATGCACGGTTTATGCAAAGAGCACCCGTGGAAGGCAAAGCAAGAGATAACACAGGTGATGGATGACGGAGCACAACAAGGGAGCTGAGAAGTGAAGGTGACTGACGCGGAGGAGTGGCAGTCTGCAATGTTCAAAAACGAGCACCGGCTGAGGATCACATGGATGCACCGGCTGGAGCAATGAGATCACTGATGAGCGGACGAATCTTGTGCACCAACTGGAATCACAAACATTGGTCCTGTGAGGTCATCTGCATATGGTGTTGCCGTCGATTATGATTCACGAATGTGGGTTAGCCCGATTTTTGCTCCCCAGGAGCAAGAGCATGACACACTTCAGAAAAACAGGGCACACTCCATCTCCTCACCCCATTCACTGGCATTCCCTTCATTTATCTATGCCTTTCCATTTCTCCCTCCCTCTCTCTCACTCTCTCTCATTCCCTCTCTATGCACATTACCATGGCAACGCGGGTCCCTGCCAAAGGAGTCAGGAGGGAGGAATCACTCCAGCCCATATTCTGAGGGTTTCCTTAGCAGCGTCACATGCCAGTGAGCTCAACCAGCTGGCATCAGCATAACCTTTCGTGGACATTTTTGTGTTGTATCAGCAGTCTGAGATTTTACACAGTATCCATAAAAAAACTGCACATACATTGGGCAAATGCACAGCTAGATGCCAGACTACAACACAACAGCAATGAAGACTTTGAAAACTGGTTCTACCTTTATTAACATGTCATTAGAGTCCAATCCCCAGAATTAAGGGGGGTCTTTGAGAGCTTAATTACATCCTCTCTGGGACCGTCTGGCCTCAGCCACCGCCTGTGTTGTTCTGTCTGCACTATCTTGTTAAACCGCGGTAAACGAGCCTAATTACCACTCACAAAAGTGTTCTGCGCTTTTCACCGACAATACAGGCTCTCAAAGATATACTTCACCCATCTTAGAAGGTATGGCGTTTATGCTCTGCACCTGCACCCCACCCTGAGAAATTCTTCACAGTGTATGAAACAGTATCAGTAAACAGTATACCATAATGTGGACAGAAGGAATGAGGCAAGCCCTCTGTTTTCATAGAGGCTTACCACTCAGCGAGCAGATGGGGGACAGGAGACCATACCAGAGTGCCGCGCAAACTGTCACTCAGTGCAGCCGCTGTGAAAGCCTGCTCGCTGTTGCATAACAGTGCATTCAAACATGCAAATGCTCTAGGCCGACATGGATTAACCCTGAGCTGCCAGAACCAGCGAGGCAACGTGTGGATGCTTCTCTAATTCCTGTCAATGACTACTAGGCATGGATTTGAGCAGAGACGAATTGTTTGTGGTTCAATTTCCCTTCAAATTGTGCTGTAATCGTAGGGCTTTGATTCCCTGTGTTTTAACCTTTACAAAAGGGTGGAGAAATATGTTCTGCGTCAGGGAGGCACATCCTGACTCCAGCTGTCACCGCGGTGGCTTTAAGAGTGAATTAAAGGGCTCAGAATGGTTTGATCTTGATGGATAAAAACAGAACCAAATACACAGCACTGCCAATGAAATGGGAATCAGATGGTGGCCTAATGACAAATCAAAAAAACTCCCTTTTTTCAAGAATAACCAGATGACTTTCTGAAAATACTTTTAGCCATGGTTCAATCAAATTTTACTCAATATAGCACTCAACGCTTGGGTATGCAAATTACATTACTAAAGCTACTAAACAGAGATACAATATAAAGATAGCTTGTGACATAGCTCACACTGAGATATGGCTGATCCTTGTATGAGATCTCATGAGAGCTCACAATGAAATATGTTTGACCTAAACTGGTTTGTGAGGACAGACGTCTGCATCGGACACATGATGGATATCACATATAAAGTCGTGAGAGCAAGAAAAGTCTTTGGATATTAGATAATTGTTGGTGTTTGAGAATACAACCTTTCTTTTAGGTAGATTAGCCTTGTCATCTAATATAAAAGATGATAGTAGCGTTATCAGTTAGCAAAAGCAGATAATGAAGAAAACGCTGCGATAAAGTAACACTGCATTACATTACTTATTTGCTTATAGATAGACAATCCTTTTTCCAAGATGATCTACACAGGTTTTATTTACCACATCTACCTGGATATTTATTAAAGAAATTCAGGTTAAGCACATGATCAAAACTGTGGAGACCATCATGGTTTAGCTGATGAGATGGTTTTGCTACATTAACATCCTGCATCCATGTGACTGGAGTATCACTGCACTGAGACACTGATCCCTTACCTGTCTTGGCCTCGAACCTCCACACAGGTACACTAGTGGCAGTCTTCACAGGGGTGTCAGAGGGCAGGGGGATGGAGAGGTGCACAGGGTCCGACACGTGGACGATTTTCCCATTGCGGGCAAAGAGGTGAGCACTGACCGCCGCCACCGCTGTCAGGTCTAACCAGGTGCCATTACCCCCTGCACACACACACACATACAGATGCACACAAACAAACACAAACAAACACAAAGACATCACTGTCACCTCATGGAGCATCTTCTATCTCATGGATAACATTATTCATTATTCATTTTCACCAACAATCCCCACTTCAATGTAATCTAAATTCTCATCTTGGCACTTTACCTCTTAGCCATTAACCCCATGTTCATCACTATCATTCAGAATAAGATTCTCAAACATTAGTGTTGTAATAATTACACAAAAAATTCCATTAATTCCACAAGAAGACAACAAATGGAAATTATTAGGTACCCTGGTGGTGCTCTTTCCATTTGTTTAGTATTTCAAGGCAATTACATACATGTAACATACATGTATGTACATACATGATCTTAGATTGCAGGCTCTCTTTTCTGTGTGTCTGACTGAGGGAACAATGACACGGTGCTATGAGTAATCTGGAGCGACGTTTCACCTGAGTCACCTGACCCTGCCCACAGCTGCGAGTGTCCCACAGGAGGTTACAAACGCAGACCACAAATGCACACAAAAAGATGCCTCATCTGTGCTCCACCTCTCTAAATCTCAGTCAAGACTCCTTAATATTCCACTGCACTGTGCCACTTCATGAAACCAGTGATGTCACTGATAACAGCTAATCTCATTTCCACTGTTTACAGACCTTATAAAACACTTGCAAGGGGTGTGATCCTCCAATGTTAGCACCAGTCCAGGACTTCATCAATCAGCCAGAGAAACACAACACGGAGGTCTCTTTCGCTTATGGTAGACCCCACTGGATCCATGTCACAACAGAATCCATGATTAACAGAAACATAATCATATAAATAGTGCTGACAATCTAATGTTCACTTTAATTGCAATGCCTTTTTGATTCACCCTGAATAAATTCAGCAAGTGCTATTTTTTTCCATTACTTGCAAAACATCGAGTGTTTGGTGGTTGCTGACTAAGAGGTAGCACCGGTAATTTTGTTGTTTAAAGTCAGGAAAGAGTACACTGTGGGTACACTGAACCTGCAGTTTTAAACACGAGGTCTTAAAAGGTTGCGAAAGTGAAGTCGGTAATAAACATGTAAACAACCTGAATGAAGGTTATCCTTCGACTGCTCTCTACCCTGCTCACCAGTGCTATTGCTCTCCTGGCCCAGCAGGTAGGGGAAGCCCCCGATCTCGTATTGGCTTTTGGCGGCGGTCAGCACGGCTGAAAGCTCGGTGTAGGTGGAGTTGAGTGGCAGTTGGACGGCCTTCCTCTGGAACTGCAGCCATGGTTGGTTCCTTGCACCTGAAGAAGGTGGAGGGACATACTGAGACAGCCCTCACCCAGGGATCCCCCATTGCCAATATATGGTGGCGAGTAGCAGTATTACCAAATGAAAGCTGCGATAACCTGATGAGGAGAGAGGGACCATTAGCTGCACTGCAACAAAGGGTTTATGAACTAAATCTGAGTTTCAGACAGCAGGAAAAAAATTGGAACACTAAGTAATTAAGACAAGATGAAGTGATTTGTGTGGACATTGCTTGTTCATTTAAACATTTACATTGAGTTTGACCACGATAAAAGTATCCCTTCCGTATCTGCATTAGTACAAGTTCTTATAAACACAGAGCTGATATGGAAATGTCAAGCTTCACTCCCTTGCTGGACTGTGCTCATTTTCTAACAGAAGCTGTATACTATTAGTTGCAAAGCTTGAGGGTTCAAGCCCATTCTAGGGTGAGTGTGACACCACACCAGCTACATGAGAAGCCCAAACAGATAACTTACATTTACGTGACTCTGAGCATGTAAATGCACATTTTGTTCATAAATAAAGCATAGCATTACGTAGTGGTGCCTCCTGCTCATCGGCCTAGAGTGGCTCGAGCTGTGCCACGGCAGTCCTCTATTTGTCCCTGTGATGATGATGTATGAGGACGGGCTGGACAGGGCTGGGAGAAGCTGGCAGGCTGACAGCAGCCTCCTCGTCTGCTGCACCGAGCTGAAATCCTGTTCCCCTCCACTTGGCATGTCCCGCAGAGAGAGACAAGGCCTAAAAATACATCCATCCCCATTCCACCACAGGTTGTTCTTTCTGATTACTATTTGGTGAGCTGTAGTGTGATTTATACTCACAGACCTGCTTCTGCACCAGGGCCAGGAGCAAATGACATGCTCACAGTGATATACAACTTCCTCATCTCAGTAGCACTGACTCCATTCAGACTCTAAATACATTGGTATTTCAAATTCACATCTTGTGCTAATTACTGAAGAAAATTTGAAGAAAAGGTTATGCTTCTATTTGCCTGAATGTTTACCTAAGTGCCTATTGCGGTTAGTGCCTGGAATGCAAACAAACAAAAAAGATGGCCAGAAACATAGCAAGAAAAAGAAAGGCCCTGCCTGCAGATCAACAATGCTGCCGTCTTCAGTCTCAAACTATTTTTGAATTTCAGGCAAAAATATTGACTGTTATATTGCTGCACTTCATTTAATTTAATACAGGACTTCATAAAACCACTGCATTCAAATATGTTTTGTTCCATGTCTGAAGCATTGAACGAAGGACATTTCTCTAATAAATATGAGAAAAACATTGTTTAAAAGAAAAATGTTAATTTTATCCATTCATTCAGAGCTAAGTTCAACTTTAGCATCCTGAACTCCATTCTTTAAGAATCAACCACTTAAGACCACTGTCCAGGAAAAGACATTTCCGTCACGGACGCTAAGTTGAATGGGCCGTCTCATAGTATTGTGGAGACCTTGGGACCCTGTTCTGATGAGCACCCTTGAGCAGGAAGTGAGGAATAAAAAACAGCACCAGTCATCCAGCTCACAAATGCTCAACTGCTCAAATAAAAACCTGGAGCAGAAGTAGGAAATAAGAAATAGATACAAGAGGCAAATAAACAAGCTAGTCTCCACTTAACATTGTAGAAACAATACAAATTTCAGAGCTCTTGGCTACAAATTTTTTATTCATCCTCTAAAAAGATTAGAGCTAATTTAAAGAAGCACATTCAATTAAGCCCTTGGCCTTTTTCTGATGAAATATTTTGAGCAGAACTGCTATTACCCTCTACCCTACACAGGCAGTGAACTGCACTGCCTCTACTGACAACAGTCAGGCACTCCACTAGCTCAATGGGCTACAGGTCAAGGGTCGATGGATGTGCGCTGTCAATCAGCAGGACAGACTGTCTGCAGCACTAAGAGATCGGCAGCGGTGGGATCGGGGTATCCTTGGAGCATTCTAAACACCGGCACAGCTTGAAGATACTGCCACCGAATGGCTTCTAACCTGAAGAACCCCGTTTCCCTCCTTTGCTCCATGGGTTCCCAGCTCTGTGATGAGTGTGCAGCTTTGTGCCTCTTTCTTTTCTAGTACCTCTCCCAGCATGCATTTGGGAATTTAACAGACAGTGCACGTGGCCCCCCATCCTTCTGTTGTCTCCCTATGGGACAATTCACTCTCTCCTTCAGGTCCCTCTCCCCTTCCCTTCCCCCCCCAACCCAGTCTGTTATCTCTCCATACACTGTACACTGCAACCAGCACCCCGACGATCCTCAGTAATTGCATTATGCACTCGTGCGGTATCAGCAAATGTGATGTGAGGCCATGCACTGGCTGGTCTGACAGCTTTCAAATGGCAATCTGCTAACCAAAGACGGGCAATTGATCTCTTCTTCTCTGGGCTGTCTTTGTGCTTATCGATTGGGACCTGGGATGGGGGGTGGGGGGGTGGGGGCTGAGGTCAGACACACCTCCCCTCACAGGGGCAGGGAGACAGAAAGAATGAAAGAAAAGAGTATCCATTACTCCATGCCACAATTAAGATCACATGCTGTAAAGCAACAGTCTGGCAGGAAGTATGGAAATCAGGCATACCAAAACAAACTGTCTTTTGTATTGGCAGTAATGCCTGACTGAGGGTATCTGAGAGGGGATACTTCTTTGTGGGGGGAGTAACTGAGAAACCCCTCCAAAAAACACCTCCAGGTACTTCTGCAAAGACTCTGCAGAGACTCATTAAAAGTGAAAGCTGTAGCCTCAGCACTCTCATATTCTTTCAGCTCAGCCTATGTCACACTGGCAGCTGTAGACAGCCTGTTGGCACATACAGTATCTTCACAGTGTCCTGTACCTACACATACACACAAACACAATCGATTATGGAGACCAATGTATCTGTGCAGCTCTCATAAAGGAAAAGAGGGTGCAATTTTGCAAATTCATAAATATAATAAAGGCAAATAGCCATTTAAAACTGATTATGAGTATGATTTCTTGACATGTGAAAGAGTGTACGAATGCATTGCTATGCTATACATGGATGAACGTTCAATATGTGAATGCTATTTTCAAACACTAAAAAGCAAAACAACTGACCCCAGAAAATGCCTTCAAATTGATGCATGAAGCACCTCCATGCAGAAATACCATAAGCCTGGCTTATCATTGTGTTCATCTTTTATGTGCTTAAAATAGCCATATGATGCATGCCTGAAAGTATGTAGCTGCCTCTAGTATCCACTCTGCAATACCTCTCCTCACACGCACCGTCTCCAGAGCTTTCACTGGTTCACTCACACAACACATTTCCTGCTGCCGTCGCCATGGCAACTGCTGCAGTACCGTACCCCGTGCTTGATCCTCATCCACAGCTTTCTCACCCACCCCTTTGACTCACACATCACATCCTATTTCAGGAATGTGCTTGATGTGGTGGCAGGTCCTGAGAGAACAATCTCACTCGGAGACCTTCCACAATCTCCATGCGTTGCCTCGCAGCCAATGTGTGTGGCCATCAGAAAGTGTTGTGCACAGCAATACAACAAAGCATCCCAAAATGAGGACACCCCCTCCCCCCCAAAAAAAATGGTGTCCCATCTCCAAAGGACTGTAGGAAAAAATCTGTCTGGACCAAGCAAAGCAATTACCCTGAGTCTGATTAAAAAAGGAAGTGTAGAAATCCATATGAGGTGAACATAAATGGGTAAGAGCTGCTCCCATGGCCCCGCTGTGAGACACCTGTTCCTCCACCTGTTACAACCTTGGTCATCCCACAGTCCGATTATGCCCTCTGTCCCAGGAGCAGAATGATGTAGATACACATCTAACACGCTGAAAAACAACTAAACAAATGAATTCTCTCCACAGAGTTGATCTACATAGTAGGAACAGACGCATGCCACAACGTGCGGGTCACACGGGCACGCTGGCTGTGTTGATCTGGGTGCAGGGTGGCGGAGCGGAGGGAAAGTACAGGCCTTGTGTGGAGGAGTGCAATTAGATTCACACACATGTACGCCCGCACACTGCTCCTTTTGAGCATGTTAATGCAAGTTGATGCGCTGTGGTCAAGGAGCGGTGGAGTCTGCTGAATCACTCGCCATCTGCGCAGGCGGTCACAGACACTGGGGCCATTGAGGAGATGAGGACTGTGAGTCTGAGGACTTGTGCAACATGGCCTTCTCTCTGACAGAAGACAATGCCCTGTTTTGCCACCAGCGAATGAATCACCGTGATCATTTTTCAAGCGAGCTCACCAATGTGAGTTCCAACTATTTTGGACCGAGCAGTGGCATAACCTTTCAGAGTGATACACCCCCTGTGGATCTTGGTCACAGTGTTCCAGGGTGGAGGTCACTGGTATGGATGTTCAGTGCAGTCTAGGACCATTCTGCTCCCACAACATCTCTGAAGTTATAGTGAAACAGGCCGTGGGGCAGTACTCCTTTACGGCCTTTAAGGCCGTGATTGCTGTAATTATTAAACAGTCACACTTAGATTGCACTTTAATGGCTAAATGCCTATTTCAAGCCATAAAAACAGCATAAACCCCTAAGAGAGAATCAACATCATTTATACTTAGGCACACACATGTGCTATTAGACAGCACAAATAAATTTCAAGTGACATTTACAGCACATTTCTTTGAAAAGGCTTAAAAATGCCTGCAAACGATTCTTCACGTTATCTGGGGTCATTACTGGTTTTAACTGTTTTATACTGTCCTTTTATACTGTCCTTGGTCTTTATAAACTGGACTGGACAATATCAATGAATGTCTCTGACTGTCTCAGAAGTAGAGATAGCATGACTGTGCTCGACTAACGGAATCCCTCACTGCGAGAAAATTTAGCCAGGCTGCCTCATTATGACACTGGCTCTCCTCAATGAGGCCCTGCCACAGAAAGATGGAGCAAGTGCTCTGTTTTACTGGCCCAGTGTAGGACCTGCTTTAAATTGTCTGGACTGAAGGCTCATCACTGAGGAACTCCACAGGGACATTGCTAAGCTGTCATGCCTTGGTCTCCAACCACTGAAAATGCTTTTGTTCCATATCTTTCATTTTCAATTGAGCCTAATCTCATTTCCAGTCCACAGGGACAGACCAGATTATCAGCAGTTCTGGGCCTGGTTCATTCAAAAGGAAAAATAGCATTATGGAGATATGGATTCTCCAACCTACAGAAAGAGAGTCTCAGGAAAAGCTCTGGGCTACCGATTGGGACACGGCTTTGAGTTCCTGGCGCTCACCTGGAGATCCTAGCAGCACCTGGACCACGTCGTCGTACAGGATGAGAGTAGCCGGTCTCTGGGGGAGGAGGTAGAGGCTGACTGAAGCGTACACTGAAAAGGAGAAGACATTGAAAATGCTCATCAGGTCTTTGACCAATCCATGACACAGTTATACTGTATAAACCGATAAATAAGCAGAAAAATTCATATGATTGCTGGAATCAGAAACAGTAACCCTCGATCTGCTTCCTGGTACCCATGGCAATGCAACTGGGGTCAACATCCAGGCCTTCCCAGATTACCACAGGAAACCACACAAACCACAGGAAACACTGACATGTCTCAGATCTTAACACAGAGGGCAGCACTCTGTCTATGACACACACAAATGAATGACTGCAATCTGAGTCCATTGAAGGAAGGACAGCTAATGAGTTGCAAGAGACTACACTGGAGTCACAGCTGCCTTTTGAGACACCACTGTTGGCCTAAAACAACCAGGAAGGAGCAAGTATCTGACACATCCATCTGGTGTATTGCCAAATTGTGCACCTCTTTGCCTCCATCCGCACTGGGAACACGTGAGAGAGGGTCTGGTTTTATCCCACCTTCCAATTTCACCATTCAACAGCAGTCAACTAAAAACCAAAAATGGCAGTGTTGCATATTTTTGGAAATGTTAAGTTCAATCAGAGGACTGTTCATTCTGGTTCAGGGTTAATGTACAGCATCACAAAGACATCTCACGAGTCTGTCCTGACCACAGCTGGGTTGAACTCATTATTCTGTGTTTACTGTGGGCAGAAACAATGAGCAATTCTACATTCTGGAGTGCTTCCCCAAACTCTGGGCTTTGAGTTTACCCGTGGGCGCTGGTGCCCCTCTGAGTGGGGGCGGGGGTTATGGTGCCCAGCGGCATGCTCATCAGTATGCAGAGTGCCATTAGTCTCGTGCGTTCCTCATTTCCATCCTTTGTAAAGCGGGGCACCACACCCCCAGACTCCAGCATGACTGCAGAGCACTCAACAGTGAAAACGATGTTCATCTGTTGTCCTTTTCCCAGGATTCCATCATCAATCAAAAGCCAATCATCTCATGCCATTCTCCGCAATCTCCCCAGGAACCAAAAGTCGTGAGAATATATGACATGCTCCAGAAACACACCAGGAGAATGCAATCACCCCAACTGAGACTTGGGGATCACTGCCTGGGAAATCACTTCCAACAGTAAAGCAGAACTGGCTCGACATACCATCAACAATTTCAGCCTGTAGGACCAAACCAGGGTGGCACACCAACTGAGTAACTAATAAGCAACAGCTCCATGTGTAGTGTAAGCAAAAAGGCCTAACAGGAGATCTCAGAACCTCCCATTTTCTCACCCAGGTCACAGTGATAAATTATGTCCATTATTAATTTTGCTCTGCAGGTGCCCGTAATCAAGAGTGACCTGCCTAAACAGCATTTTTACATATTATCCATCTGTGCTGCTCGATAGCAACTTAAGTAATGTCTGTGAAGGCCTGTGAAGCAGTGCCTCGCTCAAAGGCACAAAAGCAGCTCCACGCTGCGGAATTAAACCTGCAACCTCCCGGTAACAAGCCCAGCTCTTTAGACACTGTATCACACTCCCATGAACAGCATCACAATGGGGACAATGGGACTGCACCGTGTCGGTGGGATATCCAGGACTGTGTTCCAGGACCTGTCCCGCTGGTGCCGCTGGCAGGCATATCGATCTTGGAAAAAGACACAGCATGGAACTCTGGCTGTGAGAATTAAGACAGGCGCTTTCACACAAAAACAAAACAGGTGCTGGGGACAGGGATGGGGCAGCTCTGTTGCTTAATATTCTAATCAGCAGGGAAGACGAGGGACCTGGATTGTGAGGAAGTGGCAGTTTGTCACGCCTGAGGCAAGGGGAAGACGGAAAAGGACAGCTCAGCTTCCAAATAAATGGAAAACAAAGCAGTGCTGTTGAAAACACATGCTAAAGTTCCAGAGGAAAATGAAATGTCACTCAGGCTGCCAGATATACAAGGCTGCATTGGACATCCTGAATTCAAATGTATCAAACAGGGCTTGGAAAGTATGTTTTTGCATAGTGATGAATGTCAGCTGTGACTCATCTCTCAGATGTGCACTACTCCCACACTGCATAGAAATACTGAAACCACGGTGTTAGGAAACTACAGCTCTTTTTAAGCATGAAGTAATTTATCGCCAATGAGAGAAAATGGATGAAAACATTCAATGTAGCCAATTTAAAACTGACTGAAATAGCACAGACAGATCCTCTGTGCAAACACCGGTGGTTGTGACTGGGGCTACTGTCAAAACGCTGAGTCACATTTCATATCAAGCCTTTGTCATTTTTAAAGACCCTTGTCCTTTCTATTGGCCTCAACTACATTACTGAAGACTTCATGCAGTGCAGTGGAGATCCACTAGTCTTTAAACTTCTGTCCCATTCTGGTCTTAATTAACTGATGTTATTGATTGGCTGGACAATTGAATCACCCATTGTTCAGCATCGATCAAATCCTAGCTGAGACTAACCTTCAAGGGTGGAAGTCCGCTGTTCTGAATGACTTAAAGTCCATTAACTGAGAGTTAAACGTTAAAGAGAAATGAATGATCAGTAATGTCTGTGGATTCAAACCAGAAACCTTCAACCAGCTGCCCTATATTATTTTGATCACTTGCAATAGGCTGAGCACCTGTGCAAATTCCGGTGACTCCATCTCCTTGTTTTTTCAACGAAGGATCTTGCTGTGTGGGGTCTTCCTTTGAACAGCAGTGTAGAGCACCAATGGCAAAGGGCCAGAACTGCAATGGACACCGGTTCTGGCTTGCTGTTTATAATCACATTATAAACAAATTCTTTAAACTGAAAGAACTGTGAGCCACACATTGCATTTTGAAGGTGAAACGTAAACACGGACACAGAGATAAAGTCTGACACAAAGAGAGAGGAAGGAGAGAAAAACGCTTGCCACTCCTTGTTTCGCTCACAGGATGTACACGTTAGAGCAGAGAGGCCCCTGTGGAATTCTGGTCACACTTTATTGAGGAAGAGAACATAATGGAGTGGAGCCAACATGCTGTAGAGCAGCTATCTGCGAGCAGGAGGAGGAAACCCTGGAGTGCAACTGGGGAGGTGCTGTAAGTGTTTCAGCTAAGCTTAGCGGGACAATAAAGCTTAATGAGCAACAGAACGGTGCCGTGCTGTTATTGAGGTAGCTTTCTATGACCCGGACAGCCGCCACAAGGCTTCACAAATGGAGGTCTCCAAGAGGCCATCAAGATCAAATGTGTGTCAAATCAGTTTGTTGAAATGTGGACAGCGGCAGATTTTATGAAACTCAAAAGCGATTGTGGGAAATGTGATCATCAAGCAGCAACACTCCTCATCCACTGTGACGCCATCCCTACAGATATGAGAGGGGGGCTGGGAGGAAGTGTGAAGTGTGAAGCCAGTCCTGCCCTGGATGCTGTGCAGAAGGAGTTGCTCTGTGCACAGAGACGGGGGAGTTAGCTTAAGTCAAACACGAAACATACAAGCCAGACATCTGAGCAGTGAGACATGGCACACAGCAGCCACACCATTTTTAAAATTTAGCTTGACTCGAGACAAGATTACTGCTTCAAGTGCACAGCATCTAAGTAATTCATTCCACTGGGATGAGTTCCGATGTTTGAGATGCTACCAGACACCAAGCAGACCAGTTGTATGATACTGCTGGGACAGAATAACACTGCTCTGGGTCACAAAGCTACAGGCGTCTGCTGCTAAATATGGAACAAATACAGCCAACTGTTTGCACAGACGGCCAAATCAGCTCTGTGAAGATCTTCAGAGGCAGGAGTATAAATACACCAGCAACTGGTGGAAACTGGATGGTAGCGCACCGTTGCTGAGATGGTGTCATTATGAAGCAAGTGTTGGATGTGCTGGGCGTGGAGGGTGTCAGCGCTGTGGTGGTGAGAAGCAGAGCTCCGCGGTGATGAGAGATGCCAGCCCTTTGATTAAATCAGCAGCTGCTGGTGGTTCAATCTTTGGGCCGAGGCTTTGGGGGAGCGGACGGAAGTCTCCATCGGAGTCACTCACTCCCACTGCACCCGCTCTCAGTTCCCGCTTTCAATATACCTGAAACCTATCAGTGCACCTTCGACGCATCTGTTTTTCCCAACTGATACTTGTCTACTGGGTTTATTTGCGATGGTAAAAATGCACGATTATCACTCCCGGACACCTACATTTTCTACGTAACTACCAGATCATAATCTAACAGTTCTGCAATAAAACAAGAAATGTAGTCACCATTTACCTTATGTGGATGAATTTCCATGTTCTTGGTGCAACAGATTTTTTTAAAATAGACAGACTAGACTACTCAGAATTGTGAAAGCAGAGATCCTATTGTCCTCCGCAATACCAGAAAGGCAGGAGAAGAGTTTCACTTACAGGGTTTGCGGATGGCGTGCCAGGGAGCAGAGTTGGTAACGTAGCCCTGCTTGGACGCAGTGATGATGACCCATGTCCCTGGATGGTACTGGAAGGAGACAGTGAGGACCCCATCACTGCCTGCCTTGCTGGAGGCCAAGACGGACTGGTTCCCATAAACCTCCACTGCAGCATCAGCCAAGGGGGAAAGGTCACTGTTGTCAAAAACCTGAACTCTGATCAGTACATCTGAGAAGGAAAAAACAAAACAAGAGAAGACCTTAAAATATGTAGTTTTTCTGCACGGACACAAATGATTTCATTTACAGGCATATCTATGTCATTGCTTGCACTGGACGTGCACTTAAATGGAAGTGTTTAGCAAACCTCAGACTTGATGTACGTCAAGTACATGCCCCTTGATGTATGTCTCCTTCAATCAATCCACTTTGGCATGCACTCCATTTAGATTCCGCTGCTTGTATCAGATGAGTCACGATAGGAATTGTTTACATTGAGATTAAAAAGCATTTAGCGCAGTTTAGAATTACTCCAACCCATGAAGACTGGGATTCTAGCCACTAGATGCTATCGACTTTTACGTTCCAGCCAAAATGTTGGGGAGAAAACCTTGTGATTGAAATATGCTTGCTAGGTTCCACAGCAACGACCTTGTTCCATCACTTCCCATGCTTTAAATGAAAGCATATAACCACTGCTACATCCTTTCGTTTAGCTAAAAGTGCCCAGTAATACACCCTACAACATGTGGTACTGGCATGAAGTACCTGTGATCTAACGCTGCCTGCAAGTTTATCTGAGCTCTCATTTTATGTTTTCTATGGCTACTCCCCAGCCTATAAAGATACAACTGCATGAGAAATCGTGTACAGAATGAAAATGCCAACACAGAAGTAACCTCCTGAACATGTTAATGAATAAATTGATTCCCCGGTTAAATCTGAATGCTCCACCATCCTCCAGAACTTCTTGTTTTTTTTCTCCATTCTAAATGGGTCACATAGTATGCGTTTCCATGGATACATACCAGAGGTGTCACTCAGAAAACTGGGAGAACCTGTATGTGAATGGTAGAATGACAGGTAAGTAGCTCTATCTAGCCTTAAATTCCGATCCCCAGATCAGAGATCTCCCCCGATGCCACCGGCATAGCACTCAGCAGATAGGATTGTAGCATTCATGCAGGCTATATGGGCAATTTCACCCAATGCACGCAACCACAAAACAACAAAATAAACACTGACTCCAAAACAAGTCAAAGTCAGGACTGAGCATTGCATCTTGCCAGTCTATAAAGCCCCTTTCACACATGCACTGGACGCCGGAACGTATCCGGCCCTTAGCCGGAGGAGCTCTACATGAGAATGCAAATGTCCGAATCAATCGGACCGGATATGTGGTGGACTTCGTTCTGCCAGTTCCCTAGTACAAAGTCCAGCTCATGTCAGAGTGAGCCCACGTGTGAATAGAACAGGCAACATTCCGGAGAATCCACCGTGAGCGAGTGGGCGTGTTGATGACGTTTCTATTATGTGACTGGTGCAAAACTGGAAGAATACAAACATCTGCCTCGTACTCTTTTCTGCGTGCCTGTACATTGCTTTCCACTGTTTTGTTGACATTGCGGATATGTCCAAATACATGATATTTTGAGTCCAATGATCATTAAAGAGATAGTTAGCTATAGAAACACTGCCAAAACTAGTCTCTTACGATGATTAATAACGTTGGTTAGTAGTTTATTATCTGGTTAGTAGCTAGCTAAGCTGTAGCTAGGTAATAGTGATAGGTATAGTGAGATAGGTGAACTGGTGACCTAACATTGCATAGCGAACAACAAAAACTTACCTTATTGTTACAATAAATGTATAATTAATAATAAATTATGTGTACCGGTAGCACCATTTGGATGGGTATGTGTGATGTTTTTACAGGCTACCCAAAAGTATATGCTATGTTCGCCTTCTCCTCCTCCATTATGTACCTGTACCACCGAAAGGTAAGACATTGAGAAGAAAAAAACTAAAAATACTTTAGGTGATCTCGTCAATACTTTTCACTCGTGAGAATGCAAGTGGCATCTAACTGGAAAATACCACGAGGAAATCTGGACGTTTCTAAACTCGCAATGATTTCAAGCGACAATGTAACATACTACAAATGTAATTATTAATGGTCACACACTGGGTACTACACTGAAAAATAGCATGCAGTATACAGTATATACTTGTGTAGTACGCAGTACACAGTATGCAGTAGGCGGTTTCGAATACAGCCACTGCGATTTCTGCAGCGTAGTTTTTGCGTCATGTCCTGCCTCCTGCACGCTCTACCCAGGCGCCGCCCCTCACCTAAACCAAACCGGAGTATTTCCTGTAGATGAGAACGTGTCTGACACGGACAATCTCCTGTTGCGTGCTACATGTGTGAAAGGGCAATTCCGGCCAAGTTGCAGACCTGATTCTCCGCACTTTGTCTGTGGAGTTCATATGTGAAAACGGCTTAATAGTCAAGCACAGAAGGGTGCCAGCCATTCTACACGGTGATAAATACACTGGAGAGGGAATGGATCTGCAGGGCAACCTGGAATGATTTAACATGCTGGAACATCTGACCATGTTCACTTCCATGTACGCTTACCATCAGCACTTCCTGCATGCTTCAAACCTATTCATTAGGGGATCGTTCAGCATTTTCCCCAGCTAATCTCCACATGTTTAGACCAGACCGCAACCACACTCCAAATGATTCGTACATCCCAAATGTATGATTTGAGGTGCAGCAAACATGCAGCGGGAAATCTGCCTTTCACACAATGCCAAAGCCCCAGCTAAACTCAAAGCTTTAACAATGAGCACAATTTGAAAATCTCATGTTTCAGCAGAGCTAAGCCCTTGTTCTGATCTCACCCAATTAAACAAACAATCAACACAATCTTCCAGGATGTGGATACACAGACACCCCCCTCCCCAAAGGTGAAAATGTGTTTATGACAGCGGCAGTCATCACACCTTTAGTTCATATGAGTGTAAAGGAAGCAATTTTGGGATGGGTCCCTGGGTTGGCCTACGAGCACCTATGGATCTAACTTCTGAAAATACGAAAATGTCAAGCAGTGGACTGAAAATCATACTGACTGAGTGGACAGCAGGGAGGAAGTGTCCTGGCAGCAGCAAGGACAGTGTGGAAATCAGCACTGACTATAATGGAATGCAACTGTTTTTTTTTTTTTTTTCAAACCCAGAGAAAACTCTGCAATGGTGTGGTAGTCCTGCTAAGACAATGACAGGAAGATTTCCTGAGAGAACACTCCTGCCTGTGCACATGGTGCCACCATGCTCCACTACCCATAGTGTTGACTCAGCAGCCATGCCTTAAACCAAGCGTTCCAATCAATCCATTCAAAAGCCAATACCTTCACTCTGCTGTTTGCACACTGAACCTTGCCACCGTTCAAAGGTACCATCGATTACTGGCTGAAAGGTACTTGAGTGGTTTTAATTGAGTGGGGAAGTGAAGACTCCACAGGGAGATCTGTCCATCATTTGTGCACGGAAAACTACAGTGTGCTTGTTTGGCCTATAGAAATGACTGGGGCCTCCCCTACAGCCAGATGCTTCCCGCTGCTTCAGATATGAAGTGACATGCTTTCCTGCCTCAGGTTTCAGTCAGAACATGGTGACCTGGTGACTGGATTACGAGGTAGGTTGGATTAAGCTTTTTTCCCCCCCATTATTTTGAACTAGATCCGTGCAGGCTTTGCATGCCTTTTGGGTGGGCTGTGTCCTGGTTTGTCTAGCTTTGCTAGCTAGCTGAGTGAGAACAGACATGACAGGGTCAGCGCGCCCCGAGACACTGGGGTTCCTCCCCTCCAGTCAGCTGGTGCCTCTGTCCCACCCTTGCTCCCCCCCGATTAATACCCAAAGCAGGAGTGCTGTGGGCCAGGACCCAAGAGATAAATCACCCTGAATCAGCCCCCACCCCCTGCACCGGCTGGAAGGCCTCAGCAGGAACTCTTCTGTGTGCTGATAAACAGGCTCCAGAAGCAGGGCTCTCCAGGCCCTGTGTGGCAGCAGGCCCGGCTGGCTGAGGCAGAGCAACAGGCAGGAAAGGAACAGGCTGCTGTGTGCAGGGATGTGTGGGGTGGCTGCATCAGCAAGCTTGTTCTTGTACATCAGCAAGCTACATATGCAAGCTTGCTCTTAAACTGAAGTACAAAGATAAAAAAATGCTGCCACGGGTTTGAGTGGTTCTTTTGCTGCAGCTGCGCAAAGGATGAACTAGAGTGCTGGCACAACCAAACTCAAGACCTGTAGCTTGAACCTCTGTTTGGCTGTCCTTCATTTTCATGACCAAACTAGTGCACACACAATAAGCTACTAGTGCATATGAACCGAATACCCAAAACAGACACTGTACTTTGAATGCTGAGCATGCAAGAGAGAAAAAAATGAATTGCCAAAATATGTAAATTGCACTGTCACAGACACTGCTATTAAAGACTTTCAATGACCCAGGTTATTTATTGTCATGTCTTGATACATAAAATTAAAGAGAGCACTAAGAAAAACCAAAGCCTAAGCAGCAAATCAAATCAACTTAAGACACTTAACGAGTATTCTCCCTGAGCTCCTGCAACTGTGCTGAAGTTACCCCATTTGACCGGAGAATCAATCATTGTCAAATCAAGGATTTCCTGACTCTCTGCTTATGGAGACTCTGCTCAACAGAGTTGCACATACACACAATGCTGTAGGGAAGGGGAGGTGTATGGTAATCGCAGAACAAAAGACACCTAATCCATATTTAAGATTACAGTAACAACAAATTACTCCAACAGAGTTGTTCAGGAGATAACAATGATAATCGTATTAATATGCCTAGCTTTGAGACATGACTTCAGTATACTGCCTTCCTACAACTGAAGCAGACTGGCCCAACCTATTTTACGTTTTAATTATTACAGTCAGGCTATTCTAGACTTTAATTAAAAGCAAAAACTGTAATTATGAGAGTTTCTTTCATTGCCTGAGGAATATGTGCCATTTCCATGGCCTAACTTACACAGGTGAAGAGTGATCCACTTCAATTTCAGACCAGCACAAAGATTATTGACACAGTACATCACAGTATATGTTCACTCCATACCTCTGTATAAATGTCACACTGCTGGCTGGACATGTTTGGAATAACAGCCATAGTTGACATGACATCCACGATGCATCAGAGCTTCATTGGCTAGACAAAGACTTCAGGCCAGGAAATGACAACCAGATTGGTCTTGGTTTCTGGAGCTGCACAATAGGGCCACAAAACTCTCCCTCCACTCTGTGCCCAGAGGATCTCAAAGCCAGGGCCCCCCCTTTAAACTGAGACCCCTGCTGTGTCATCTGCAGCCTAACTGGGAAACCATTAACAAGAGAGAATGAGGGAAGACGCCCAGATATCACTCACTTCCTTCAAGTCCAGATGTTCCAAGCTGGGGCCATCACACCCAGGGCTGGGGTTTTATAAGGGTCTGCTAGACTTGTAATGAGCAGCACATTAAGGTGTCTAACACATGGGTTGGTTTATCGTTCCCAGGTGGCATTCCGCCAGATTCCCAGTTACATGATTTACAAATGGTGGGTGTTAGCGTTACCACTTCATATATGACACATACACCATGATCTCCTGGCTGAGAGGGCACCAGAGTCCTTGCCCTGTACTGGAGGTGTCTGCATAACCGGTATTACTCCAATTCTTCTCAAGGTAGGGTGGGCACATTCATTTCTGAATGCTCTCTCAACCTTTCTTGCGCAAGATGAACTAAAACTAGATTTTAGTCTACAGATATACCACAGAAAATCTGAAGAGAAAATTACATCAGTGATAAAGAGACTGTTCCCTGTACAGCAATCCAGGCACAGAGAGTCAGAGTTCTGGAAAAAAAAACAACAACAGAGAAACCAGAAAACAGTCTGCTTTTTTAAAAATGCCAAACAACAAAAGGCTTGCTGTGGTTTTCATTAAGAAAATATGCCATTGTTCATTCCAATTCTCCCTTTCAAGTGGTGTGTCATATGTTTTCCCTCTCCTTGTGTGAGCTGGACTTCCTCTAAGTCGGCTAAGCAGTGCTGTCGTGGACAAAAGGCATGTTGGTGCACAGGGGCTTCTTAGTGCTGTGTGTGACTAAAGCCACTTAAGTATGATCTTCCCGTGGAGGCAGTGTGCCAGTTTTTGCTCCCTAATATTGCCCTGGCCTTCTCACTGTGCTGTCTGAGCCACCAGCGGTAAGGCCAGGGCAATCTGAGGGAGAAGGGACTCACTGAGTTTAAGCGTGTATTTCCTCACCATGAGGAAATGCATGCAGAGGAAAGAGACATTTATGAATTGGGCTAACAGGTCCAGAGTGAGTAGTTGAGACCGGTGAAATAGACCCCATCCCACAATACTGCATGATGGATGAGGATGAAGAACCATTTTACCATATTTTAAGGCATTTTGAGTATTATCTATTCCCACTGGACAGACAAGTTCCCACATTTAAAGCAGGCTGTTTGGTGGAAAATGAATCTCATGTCAGACGTCTTGTTCCTGATTCTCATTTATAAGAAAAATCACAGTGCGTGACATGGTTCGTAGAACACCATGATTAGTGCCTTGATGAACAGCAGGTGAGTGGAAACTCAAATCACTCCGTGTTGAGGCAAAAATTAATTTAGGGCAAGATCGCTCCCTCAAGCAGCAGTGTCCCATAATTTACTTTCCTCACTCACAAAACTGTGACTTGATGAATGTAGATCACACCTCTATGAGGGAGCTTAGCACTTAGCACCTGAGGAAGAGCTCAGTGTTGACTTTCATCATCTGAGGATGTTGGCTTTGCAAAAGGAGTATGTCTATTCAACATGTGGATTGGCATAACAGCAGCACATACTACGTTTATCCTGTTGAGTTCAGCGAGACTCAATGAACGTTCTCCAGTTTGGAGTGGGGAGCGCTTTGAGCACTGCAGAAGGGGTAAAAGCATAATGACAGGAGTCCTCTCACAGCTGACATAAGGCTGGGCGAATCTGTGATCCACAATTTTGTCCAAACTTCATTCCCTGGTGTTTGATGTCAACAGGCAAATTCAAGCATCAAAACAGCTGCTGGAATTTAATTCCTCGGCCGACCGCCAACGTTGTTTGAGCGGCCTAGTCTGGGGTGTGCTGCTGTAATCCGGGATGGGAGCAAGACATCTGGGCCAGAGCCCAACTTGTTACCACCCTGTGTCTTGTCTTCACCTGGCAACATCCTTAAAGAGACACATCGATCCAAAAAAAATATCAGTAAATCCTGTCAGATCGAGGAGTAGCAAAGTAAATCTCTGTACAAGTTAAGGAGTAACCTCTCATACAAAAACAGGGAGGTACCAACTGAGGCTGATGTGAATCTGAAGTAGAAATTGCAAGACAGTCTGTGGTGAAACATGAAAAAATGCTGAGCCTTGCCTAAAGTCTCCCTGCTGATTTCAGACCTCCTCATGAAGCACTCATCTGCCAAGTGTCTGCAGCCAGAAGATACACAAAGAGGCAGGGTAGACCACTCACATAACAGCCCTGCTTGCGCACTTCCCAGAATGCACTTGTTCAAACACTGGGGTGACTAGACTGTTAGCATTGTGGGATCCAAAATTAAGTTTTTGGTCCACCAGCCACGGTAGCTGGTACAAGAAAAATTCAGTAGCCAGTTGCATTTTTCACCAGCCAAAATATGTTACTGTCATTCAAGAAACATTTTAACTAGATTCTGTGATGCACTCATCTGTATGCATCATATATTATTATCTGCAACACTGTATATATTGTTAGCTAAAAGTGCCAGCCAGTAAAATAATGTTATAGCTAAGGCTGACAGCTAAACCCACAGTAACATTTTCTACTGTCACTAGTTAGCTAGTTAGCTAGCCAGACAGACATTATCAAAGTACATCAAGAATTGATGAAGTTGGAATCAAATGTACTTGTACAGCCACTCAAAATTGAAGAGGTCATTCCCCTTTTTCTGATGGCATGTACCACTCTGACCATGGTCTTCATTTGTCTGCTGCCGGTTCACTACTGTAGTCAGTGTGTCCACATTATTAAATTAGTAGTAGAGCAGGTTATCAAAATATACAATGCGACAGGCATGACAAAGTATGTAACTACCTCTCAGAACAAAACTAGCTAGTCTGTTGTTCAGCAGAATCCTCGCACAGCAGAAGAACGTGCATCATCATGCAGTCATGCATGTATCATTTGGCCTGAACTGGGATCAAAGGCAGAATACTTCAGAATACTCATCAACCAAAGCTTGAACCTTGGTTACATTGGCTATACAGTGTAAAGAGGCAATCCTACATGTGACAAACATGTGACAACACCCCATCAGGGTGTTGCAGTTGACATAGATCCATATGCACACACTCTGAGCAAAGCAAACAGGTGAAACATGCTAATTTCTGAATGCACTGCTGTAGTAAAGTAAATATATAACTTAAATTCACATGACCACTGATTTTTTTTTCTGTGCTTTTTTAAGTTTCTACTGGCTTCAGCACCAAAATAATTACAAGCAAATTATTTTCTTTCATCCATTTGGGTCGAGCTTTTTGAATTATGTTGTATGTTGTGAATGCCTATGCAAAACATCTCTTCAAAACACAAATGAACAAGCCGGTTATGCTGACAAATCAATGAGCAAATAGGCCCAGAGGCAATACATAAACACAGTGGTGGAGATATATCAAGATTGAGGGTCAGTTGGTTACAACTGTTCCTTGTTTCTACAATAAAAGTGGATGAAAGTCAGTCTCAGTTTAAACCCAAATACACCTACATGTCTGGTGTCTGGCACCAGACAATGTCATGAACAGGAGGTACTGATGGACTAAAAGCGTAACGTTCCAACCAACACTATACATACAGACATATGATATGAATGGCATTCAAAATCCTGTCAGGATCAACAAAGAATTCAGACAGCCAGTTAGAATCAGTCAAGGCTTCTGACCTTGACCTGTCATTGTAATGGGACAGGAACTGCATGTAAATAGAGATACATCTACTGACAGGTGGATATTCTCAATGAGTGATAACACAATCAAATTTTTTGGTGGAAATACTCTTTAATAATAAAAAAATGACCTGCTGAAAAAGACATGCTGTTTTTATATGGAGTATGACAGAGCACAAAGTTGTAGGTTTTACTTTGTGGGTATTTTTTTTCACCAACTCAGCAAACAGATGTTTCAAAATAAATCAATCAATGGAGCTTGTCATGCGCAGATCACAGCTATTCAGAAAAACAAAAGTCTAATTACAGAATACCTGTTTGGCTGAATATAAACTAAAACACCAATCCATGAATCCTCATACTATAGAACACTGCTATTGTGTAAGAACTGTGCCACTGAGTTGGCCCAGAAATCTGAGGCAGCACGACATTCGGCCAGGCAAAGAATCCCTCTCAGAAGCACTATGACCTTGTGAGAAACAACCAGTTCACACTAAGCTTTGACATCAGATTTATCTTCAATTATAGAGAGTCCCTGACATTCAGTTGAGTCACATGCACTCTGTGTATTCAAAGATTGGTTTACAAGTATATGTTTTTCCTCCATGGACTGTGGGGGAAACACTTTGAAGTATCAGCTCCTTCCTTACAACTCGCATGTAATTACTTCCAGAAGGGACACAGTGCAGTGTGACAATTCCACACTACCCCTGGTCATTAACCAATTACCTGGAATAATAATATGAAACATCCTATGATGCTGCTGTTAGGGCCAAATAAATCATTAATATTTATTGCTTGATTACTTATGGGGCAGAAATCATGTAAAGCTGTATGCAAACACTCTGGGGAGCAGACATAAAAAGCATTCAGTCCCTTTGCTTTATCTCCCGTGAGGGAGCTCCTATTTCATCTAATTTCCTCACAAACCATTCATGTCCATCTCAGGACATTCTATTACAGGCAATGTTGAATTAATTTGTTATTACTATTTGTCCAAAGAATGAAAAATTGCAGTGTCAATGTGAAGTGTATGTGCTTCTTGCTTCAAAGGGACTCCTATTCTGGAGTTAGAAATATTGGGGTCAAGAGCTATGCAACAAAACAGGGTAGCAGGGCAGCAGAGGTGGAGAGGCTCAAAATTCCAGTTTACCACAGGGAAATGAATTGACGGAAAAGCTGTACTTTGCACTTTCAGTCCCCGAAAGGTTTAGATGGAGATCTGTTCAGTTTGACACATTTGGACATTTTCAAGGGTTCTTTTTATGAAGACCCAACATTTCTGGGTTCCAGAATGCAACATTCATCTAAAAGAATAGCAGGTTGATAAGTGTATCAGCATGTAGCTGTTTGAGGAGTAACCTTGTGACTGAAAGGTTGCAGGGTCAAATCATGTGACAGCCACTGCTACTGTACCCTTAAGCAAGTGACTTTAGGATGAATCACTTATTCATCTATTATTGTTGCTAAGGCTAACTAAGGCAAAAACTAATTTAATAATTGCAGAAATGTGTAGCCATTACTTTGTTCTGAGTTAACAATAATGTAGTGGAAATTATACTGGGATATTTTGGGATGAATGCGATAATGTGAATCACTGAAGGGTTGCTGAGCAGACAGGGAACTCCAGTTACCAAAGAGAAGACAAAAAACAAAAAAAATCCAGTTACTGATTGTTCTTAAAAAATCTTGCTTGCTGTAAAAAAATATAAAATATAATACAAAAATGTTAAAATATAAATATTTAACCCTACCATCATACTTACTCATGTTTTTACCTGCACACACTTCATTAATTACCATGTCTCTGCTGGGAAAAATGTGGCTGCATTCATATTGATTAGAAGTTGCTTGTTTTTGACACACACATTGCAGCCATGTTTGACCACTGCATTCTGGCTGAAGCTACTACATGGTGCTGGTTGCACAGACGCTACCAATGGAGCAAAATCTTACATACCTCGGGCAACAGGAGAATTATTGTGTCAGTCCATGATGATGACGTAAACCTGTCAATTAAACAATCCTTGTCTTCTCCGGTCTTTTCCTGGCATTCCATTAGCCTAATTCTTTGTTTAGCAACAAACTGAATACTGAATTTAACATTACACAACATATGTGTAATGTTAGTTAGCTAGTTTCCTGAACTGCACCGAATGTGGGACCGATATAATGGATATTATCTAATACAATGAACTGTCATTAAGCCATGAAATGTGTTCGATAGTAGATATCATACTACCTATCTTAGGTTATAGAGTAATACAATATAACAAGAGCCTATGATATCTTATTATGATATGTTATCATAATAATAATCATAGAAAGATGATAAAATAATATTTACAAACAAGTTCAATAAGGCAGCATGCAAAAGCACACAGCAACCATGACTCCTTTTCTAGAGTTTAAAGATGTGAATAAATATGTTAACATTAAATTATTGCAGTACAGTATTGACTGTGGGAAGTCTTACATATGTGAGATTGACAGGACAAAGTGAGACACAGACGGTGCGCTGTGTCCCTCTCCCTGTTTACATTCTACTGCAGGAACACAGCTGCATTCCAGCCACCACCTGATGTGCCTCACAACACACACATACACCAAGCCAACAACTCCTGTTGGATTATATACCATTAAATGTATATTTCTGCACTTTCTCAAAAGACAACCCAATATTGATATAAGAAACACAATTAACAATTTATTTGGACTTTTTTCAGCACCTGAGGAAGTGAAAGAAGACATTAACCGTTATAATTAAAGGACCCCAAAATCTGTATTGTGGTCATTTTAAAAACAACAACAATATTTAATGTATACACCACTTTTCTGATATGAGGAGCAGTGATTTAACAATGAAATAACAAAGTAAAATGATAATATTACAAAGGCAAATCTACACTCAAACCAGCCTTAAATAATCAAAATAAATTGCTGAAATCTGGTTTTAAAACATGCATCTTGGACCAGCTTTTGAAAATGGCAGTAGCATTTGCCTCTCTGACTGTCTGACAGTTTAATTTTGAAGAAATTATCCAGCATCCACTGATATAAATGGCCAGCCTGTGTCTTAATACTGATGACTGGGGAAGCGGGGGCAGGCCAAGCCATTCAATACTTTGTATGCCAAAAGCAAAATTAAGCAGTTAGTCCTATACTAGTGAACCAGTGATGCTACTCCAACCAACACAATGCTTTGACAATTAATCTATCCTATACTAAATAATGGAATGGATAAACACATTGACAAAAAACTAAAAATGTGACATGAAACATGCAATGTTACAGAAGGAAATGGATGAGACTTTGGCTAGGCGGTTGATATAATCATCAGATGACAAGACAAAAAGTATAAAACAACACTCTGAACTAAATGAAAGGAGATGTGTACACTAAAGCAGCAGTAATCACACTAGACTATTACTTTGTATGTAAAAGTGCCGGGCAGTAATTTAGTATAATCTCGTGACTTCTGCACTTTACTTTCAAGAAATTGTGATGCATCTGTATTGTAATGTGCAGCAGAAGCATGCCGGTGGAAAGCGGGAAAGTGAGTATTGAGTGTGGTCCTCATGTAAAGCTGGGCACCATCTTGTCTTGTCGTCACGTTCATCAATGCGGTTTTGAAAAGTAAACCAAATTTATTGCATTATATGCATTATTTATTACATTTAGAATCAGCATATGAAGAGGATAAGCTATCTGTTGCCTGAAGTGCTTTAATGGCTATGGAGGAAGAGAGCCCTAGGGCTGCTGTCTGCAATGTCACCAGATACGTACATGGTCTAGGTGATCTGGAGTGAAGGCTAGAGGCAATGTTCATAAACATTGTGGGGATGAGCCTGGTCACTGCTTTACACAAAAACCAAAGGTGACACCCAACAGCTTTCATTGTATACAGCTCAGAAGTGTGCCAGACGTCATACAGATACAAAGAGACCAATCGAGTTTTGAGGCCAGCAGGTGACTGAGATTAGATGAACTAATCTCATTACAATATACTGCTAACTCAACAGTTTAACTGTGACCCATACGTGGGCATGCTAGTGATGGTCTGAGGCACAGTGGCGTAGTGAAGATATATGTCAGATTTCATAATGAATAGCAGTACTATTCTGAAGTGAGGGACAGCATGGGGAAGCCATATCAAGAAAATACTAACCCATGTCTGAATGGACTCAACCAAGACAACCTACATTAGTCCACATTCCAGCACTCCTTAAGAAGATCAAATCCATTCTGTGTCTCTGACTGACTAAAAATTTACTGAGTGAGGATGAGGCTGAGTGAGGCTAAAAGCAGAAACACAAATCTCACACCACCCTGGAAACCTGTGGCAACTGTCCAGTCTGGGTAACTGACATGTGGGTCAGTCTCACAGTAGTCATCTACAGAGTAGCCTACAGAGGTTTTGGTTGTTACATTATTACATCATTTCTCTTCCCCACTCCCACCCCACATTTAAGTTTTTATGTATATATGTGTGTGTACATATAATATTAATCTTAAAGCGTAAATTAATTCGATTCTTCATATAACCATGGTTTTCGGCAAGAATACCGATTTAAACACAGGGCGTGAACAGAGAAATCTATATTCAGTTTAAGCAGGACTGAAAGCATTGGGATGCAAACATTTAGCACATGGAGCAGCTCGCTGTAAGGCTACCTTCAAGACACAAATTTTGTTATTAATACAAGATTATCACGATGGTTCAGCGATCCAATTTATTGATATCATCACATATGTCCTCATATAAAGCCAATTTAATACATGACATACATCAAGAATAGCAGAGCTATCGTGTCAGGAAATAAGCGCTGTTAGGTTTGCAATCAATAATTCGTAACACGTACCGCCTTTATTTTTTAACGTCAAAATACTGGATTAAGCATCTCTCATGGGTAGCTAATTGGCTTAGTTAATTTTAATATACAGTTTCAAATCCACGTATAATTCTCATACCATATCAACCTCACACACAGCCCCTATGGGAGTTTCTCATTCAAAAATCCTTTGTTTCTTCACTGTACACTGAGGAAAAAGGCAAGCTACCGAGAATGACCGGTGAATAATGGCAAATACAAAAACGCGCATGCATTCGGGCGATATTTACTGCACAAAATACGCGGTGGTTACATAAGCAACCCATCAAACGCATCATGCCCAGGTCTCGTTTGTTGAAATATTAACATGGCAATTTGTTTCCTATTAAAGAATGTAGCTAGCACTCCCACTCGCCACAGGGGTGGTTAGCCAAAGATAAATCTCAACGCCAAACTCACCAAGTGTTCGCTGATCCGGAATTGATTTAGCTATAGTTTTCCATACGTTGCCGAAGAAAAGAAACAGTAAAATAAAACGAGATATATACAGAGGTGGCATTCTTGTAGCTACATCACCCTTCCCAGCAAGGTAGCCATTCATCCATGTTGTTTTCGGGTATTGACTACTCAGATCTCGTAGCCTACAGATGCCCACTCCCATGCACGCTGTCTCTCCGTTTGGCTCACAGTTCCATTGTCTTACATGGGAGGAGATCTTGTAAAATGTGTTCGCCGTCACCCTCTACTGGTAAAGAATGGTATGGCGTGTAAGAGAAGCAGTTATAAATTTCAAGTGTTACACCTTAACCATATTACCCTGTGTTCTTGCTTTCACTTTTAAGATAAAAAAACATGTACAATAGGACAACTGGGGTGGCAGTGTGGAATGGTGGTAAGGAGCAGGGCTCTTAACCGAAAGGTTGCTGGTTTGATTCCCCCCTGTGGCATTGCTGCTCTACCCTTGGGCAAGGTACCTATCCCAGAATTTCCTGAGTAAATATCTAGCTGTATAAATTTATAACATGTAAAAACTTCAACCTCTGTAAGTCACTCTGGATAAGAGCATCTGCTACATGGCAACAATGTAATGTAATGCAATTTGCTCTGCTCTACTGGTTATTGGAATGCAACCAAATGTGTTTTGATGTTTTCATGGGCATAATTTAATGTTTTTTTTTGGAGTAGAAAGTAGGTGAACTGTGTCACATCAGATTGGAAGTCACTTCCCTTTATCTTATATTTCTCCAGGGAAAATCTTACACAATAGCAGGATGCTGATTCACTGCTCATGTTTTTCTCTTTCACAATGGATATTTAAGGAGAGCACCCCGCAGCCATCCCATCATATAAACACGGATATCCCCTCAGAGCACAAACAGCCAGCCCCACTGACCTTCAAAGAACTCCCGTGTCCTTCGGCATATTAGTGACTAGTCAAAAGTAATTCTTACATTTCATGGTTATATACTGAAATATTCTCATATACCAGTGGCATAAGAACACGCTGTAGTCGGAATTATAGGCAAATTATAATGGTTTGGTTGTAATGGTTTACGCACTCATCAGCTTCTCGTGCTAGTTGGTACCTCGCCAGGCCAACCTTTGGAACTTTGTCATGCAGTGCTTCTAATATTGTTGACTCTGTATGTTTTTTCCCTTGTGTTGTATTGTACCTCACTTGTAAGTGGCTTTGGATAAAAGCGTCTGCCAAATGAATAAATGTAAATGTAATAAATGTAAATTTGACACATATCAACTCACTAATCACAATGTGAGTTGGTTTGGCTCAGAACAAATTAAATGTGAAAAGAAGAATCCAATATTTGCAGAGTTTGCAGACTGATATGAAGTGCAAAGAGTTGAGGTTAATTGGGGTGTGATGTCATAAACAAGTTGTGTGACATTGTATTCATACAAGATTTTAAAACAAGCACCTTTTTTGAGAGAATTGTAAGTAGACATCAAACAAGCATCTAAACATATTCAGAAATTTCTAAATACTTTACATTATAACCTGCAGCATGATGGCATTTTCCCCTTATGCCAATAACTGATTGCTGTTGGTAAGTTACTATGATTTGTATTAATTCTAAAATTAGTAATGATTATTATTGCTTGGGTACATGTTTAATGAAATACCACTCTAATATTCCAATCTTCGAGGAGATGGTGATTCACAACAAGGCCACAAGGTGGTGAACAAGATTCAGACACATTCAGACTCCTGTTTTCTTTTAATAGTTATTTTTATGATTTGGATTTAAAAACAAAAGTTACATGTTTACTGTGCTACTGTAACCTTGATATTTAATAATAGGACCATTTCACTGAGGTTCAAAGCTTTATTTCTTAAAAGCTTTATGTTTGGAATTTGATTTTTTTTTTCATGTGAACAAAAAGCATTTTCAAGAACAAAATCATGGAATTTGGGAAGCAGAGTTGCAACGGATATGTGGTAAGAAGGCAAAGTTGTCCCAGCTAGTGGAGAAGCAGTTGAAGACAGTCTCAGTTCTCAATGTAACACTACTGATACTGTGCCCTACTGCATAATTATTCCCCATACTGTGAGCATGTCCCCAACAGCTGCAGCAACCTCTGAACAACTACACTACTACAGTCTCCACCTGTTCCTCTTCACCAGGGAATACCTTCCCGACTCCAAACCCAGGGAGAGGTCCACCACCCATTTAAACAATGTTTTATAAGAACCCTTTTTTTACATTGAAACAATTACTCTGCCCTATCCTTAGATAAGCAGGTCTTTAGCACTAGCACTTTAGCATATTTCCATCACCTTTTTGTTTCTTCTCAGATGTTTCTAGGATATACCAAAGAAATTGTGCATCTTCTCATCCCACTCTGTTTATGGCAATCAGTGACTATCATGTACAGAGAGGACAAAAGGACTTGTGACAGACCTTACAGCCTGACACACATGACAAGCACATGGTCATCAGCTATGGACTGTGGAAAGCCAGATTTTGGAGGATGATGAAAGCATTGAAGACGATTCCAGTGTTTACATTTTATTCATGCAAAGGCTATCTGCAGTTTATGTCCATATATCTTATTTCATTAACTCATTCCACATAGCAAATTGTTCTCCAGGACACTGTTTATTTGGTGGCATTTATGTTTGACTGTTTGAATAAAAGTCCAGTTCAGTCAGTTTGGTGCGACAGTGTGTGTGAAATGTTGACAACGGCACCCAGACGCAAATTAAAATTTCTGAAGTGAGACCACCACAAAACGGTGGCCTTTGACACATGGGACCTCACCTAAGTGCATAAGTGACTCTGGTTCAAAAAAAATTTGTATAGCATGAAAACAAACAGATCCAGGTTCAGGTGTAAAAGAACTGATCAAAATGGGCACTAAAGTTATGAAGTGTTATGAAATGACATTGTTGTTGTGCTGGGGGACACAGGGACCTGTGTCTTTCACAGATAGACAACATGTTTTCAAAATGTTCCTTTTGTACTGCAGTTATTTAATGAAAACACCAGGTAACACTCATGAACATCAAGAACACAGCATGTAGAGCAACTCTCTTCTCCATCATACCTGTATGTTCTCCAGAAAGCCTCTGCTTCAGGTAAACGGTGAGAAAACTGAATACAATTGAAAAGAAAGATAAAACCAATAGAATTTTGGTCTGAAGGGTTCTGAGGTCAATTACAGCAATAATTGGAAAGTGACTCAAAGGTAGTTGCAGTTGTCAGCTACATTTACTGGAGGACAGATGTCTGTATCTTTTTCTGTATGTAAAAAAAATCGGTACAATGTTTGAATGTGCTGAAAGTGAACAAACTTAAACTAAAAGTTTCTTGGAGAGCACACCTAATGTTTATAATTTGCAAGTGAACTTTTAGTGAGAGTGCCCTAAATATTTGTGAAAACAACAGAAGTTAAAATCATTACAGCAGTTATTTGATAAGCATCATTCATTTGCTGGCTTGAGAGACACAAGGTTTAACAAGCATACGGAGACAGAAGTGGGTAGAATATATGTTATATTATGCTAGCTACCTTCAGCTATGGGAATACAGGCAAAGTGAAGCATTGCTTGTGGGTGTATGCGTGTGCATGAGTAAATACATTTGGAAAAGTAGGTTTTGTCTCATCTCCACAAAATGAAAGATGATACTGCAACAACTTGGTCACAAAAGGTAGCTTCAAAATTCTGATTCATACCAATGTCGCACTTCTTACAGTCCAGTCCACTTCTTACAGGATTCAAAGAAGTCAGAGAGGGAAGAGTAATTCTGCTTTCAAAGTCAATGTTATTTTGCACACAAAGTAAACTTTAACTACCTTATTTCATTTAAATGAATATCGTTATTTTCAAACCTTTTTCAAGGAAATAAGCAGGATACAAGAGACATGCTTCCCTTTTATACACACAGAGGTGACATACAGCTTTAAAGACAGGATTAATGTCACCATGGAAATAATTACCCTGTTTTTATTAATGTAAATTGTAAATAATATAAATAATGTAAATTGATCTAAATATATAATGCCCTACATCAGGAGTATACAGAAAAGATTTTAATTCTGCTGCAGATGTTGTTTGGTCCTTATTCCTTAGTTTATTTCTTCAAAAGATATTCGTGGCACTATAGTTCCTGGGAAATGCTTTGTACTCTTCTTATGAAAAATATTGATATAAAAACCTCATACAGTGATTAAAAGTTGTAAGAATTAAACAGTCTGCTTATAGGAATTTCAGGCTCACTCAGATATAATATGAAACTCCATGGAGCTAAACAACCCATGAGGAAAAAAAAAATTCAGAGTCTGAATACATTCATCTTTCTAATTCATATCTTGCACTAATTACTGAAGCACCTGGTGTGTAAACATTTTTGAGAACTATGCTGTGCTGCTTAATGCCCAGATGGGTTTCTCCAAGTCTGAGCGTAACAAGAAAAATGAAAAGATTTTCTACAGACCAACAACTCTCTCCTCTTTTGTCTTCCCATAGAGATATGTCTAGCCAAGGAAATGCAGCTGGGTATTCCATAATCGACAGTCTAAGTTTCTCACAAAATATACAAATGGAAACCAGAGAGACACCTTGCACAGCCTGCTTAGCACTGATCATCATTGAGATGCTTAAAAATGAACGTCAATCAAATTATTATTATTATCTTCATTTAGTTACAGCTGCTGACAACACAGTGCCAGCAGTTTGCACAGTGACATTGAAGTAATCGATGTGAATACTAATGTCATTTTCATTTAATGAAGGAATGCATAAAACATTGTATATTAAAATATCTGTTCTTCTGTCTCAAGAATTTAGCTGAGGACATTTCTCAAATACATATTAGAAAAATAACATAAACAGAAATGTTATCCATACTCTACTTTAAAAAATTACAAGAATAAAGTTGTCCTGGGTGGATGAGATTCTTACAGACAGTACTATACGTAGAAAACCGTTGCCATTTTCTTTCACCAGGAATGGAATTTTTTGTCTTGTTCTGAAGTCTTACCATTTTACATTGACTGGTGGCCTCCACTGGAGATCTACAAACGTCTGCCTTTTGATCCAGCTCGTGTCTTTGTTACATAATCTAAGAAACTGATTGGATGGGAACTTGAATCATCTGTTTCTCCAAATGTTAATCATCTGCTGGCAAAAAGGTACCTCTGCCCCCTCTGACTGTGGATTTACAAGATCAAGAGAGAACACCACTGGCTTTGTTATTGCATGATCGAAATCCATACATTTATAAGTTGGTTATCCATCTTAAAGATCCACTTTGAAAATGCTCTCTTTTTAAAAATAATGATATTTTTTGCAAACTGTACTTACAAAGGTAATACTTTTCTGCTGCATCGATCAAGACAGTGCTCCATAAAGTAACTATTAATATATACAGTCAGCAGGCCCAAAGCTTCCAATTAACAAAATGTTATTTGCAAAATTGTTAAAGAGAGCAGCAATGAATAAGGGGCCAGTCTGGGTCGGATCGGCTGTTTCCCAGCTGCACAGCTCAGCAGCTATCGGTGCAGGGACTACTGTTGAACTTTCTCAAGTCTAATCACAGCTGTCATGCAGAAACAAGCAGGCGACCTCTAGAAGGGGCGGAGGGGCAGGCACGCTTCCGCCAGCCCTGGATCATGCACCAGAGAGAAACCGGTCAGGTTCTCGTAAACACGCTGCAGCCACTGCTCCCAGACCCATTAACCACGGTCAGAGCACAACATGTTAATGAGCCGGTGTGTATCAATGACTTATCACAGGGAGAGCCACGCTCATGGTAGTGTGGAGATAAGAGACCATAAAAGAGAGGGCAGAAGTGCTGATGCTCCGATACCCAGTGCTGTTGTGCAGGTTGAAGTCTTATGTCATGGGATGTGTGCTTCCGCTGTGAAGTCAGAGAAGGAAGAGTAATTCTGCTTTCAAAGTCAATGTTATTTTGTAGACAAAACTACCTTATTTCATTTAAATGAATATCTTCATTATTTTCAAACCTTTTTCATGGAATAATACTATGGCACTTTAAAGTTAATGCAACTATTCTGGGGGCGGGGTGCTGTCTTGGTTTTAGAGCTGAATCATGATAAGTAGAGAGTAAAATGCACTGTAGTGCAATGTAGTAAAAAGCCCGGTCAAGCTGGCTTTAATAACATGGACCACAAATGTGTTAACAGGACCATTTTGCACTAAGGCCTGCTCTGTTGAGGGGAAACCCTTTAGTCCGCATGTAGTACCTGCATTTACATTCCTGTTTGTATTCAAAGCTATCAGAGACTCCTGCCCTGTACTGTCATGTACAGAATGGCCTGTTCTTTGACCCCACTGCACCCCTGTCACCCGCCACTCCCCTCCATCCAAAGCCTCGCACCAAAGGACAGGTCTGTATGGAGTCTGAAAAGAGGGAGAGGGAAAGAAGACACAAAACAGGTGAGTTAATGTATAACAGCTGTTGCTGGTCTGGGAATCAGACAGGACTGGCCTTGAGAGCAGCAGAAATCAAGAAAATAAGATAAAATGAAAACGCACAAAAAAGCAACCAGGGCAGAGCAAAACATTTCAGTCCTTTCTGGAAACCTCCTACCACAAGCTTTGATGCAATTTTCAGACCCTGACAATATAACTTATGGTTTGGAACCATCATGCAGAATTGACCTCCCTTGACCATACAGATGAACCCCCCTCCCCACAAGCTGTTTTACTGGTAAAGATGAAAGTGCCATAACCGCATACAGGCACACTGAGGGTCACTGTTCACAAGCACAAGTACACAGTCTGCATGCACACAGTGTCTCATTTGCATTTGATCTGTTAACAGGAACTCTAAGATCTCTCTCCCTGGCTGTAGAGATATACTGCAGCATTTGTGTCTAAGGATAAGCAGTCCTGACAAAAATGTGAACAAATTGTGCAAGGGAAATCAGAGCAATGAAACTTCAAAGACTGCTACAATGATAATAGCAGTGGACACTGGATTCATCACTGCTGTTCCACCCCTTGAGCAGGGTACTTTACCTCAGTTGCTCCTGTAAGAATCTATTTGCATACAAGCGTAAGCTGCCACATATTGGGAAATAAGCAAATGTGGGGAAGATAGTGGGGAGAAATAGGCCTTGTGATAACCTGCTTGTGAGTACTGTGTGTTGTTCTTAGATATCACCCCAGGCTGTTGTGGGGGCTGCTACTGTTTCTGTTCTCATGAATTCTCCGCAGTAGGATTATACTCCCAGGCCTCCCTAGGAACACGCTTTCTGTTTGTGACCTATGTTTAAGGGCTACTAAGCCACACATACATGCTACGTGTGGGGCTCCTCTTGGATTTGAATTCGTGTTTCCTTTTGGTGGTGACTACAATGTGTCCATGCCCTAAATGCTGTTGAAAATAAAGAATGTGGCTTGGTCCTACATTTGAGGAGAGTTAATACCTTGGAAAACAAAACAGCTCTCTTGTCAAAGATTGAAGATTGAAGAATTGATACTAACTGATGGAAATGATGTTTAGACATCTGGATATTCAATGCGTATTGTCTTAAAAAATGGAGATCTAGCAGGCTAAGGAAGAATCTACATTTCAGTACCGGTCTTCATATCATATCCAGAAATTCCCCTTCCTTTTCTCTGCAAGGAATTGATGTATCATCATCTCCCCCCTGCCCATTTTGCAGCCAAAGATACAACACAATGGTATTGTTTTCCAGTTTTGTTTCACAATAAAATATCATTTCAATAAAACTTACTTACAGACCACTCAGTATGAAGCAGTGCTGATCCTTCCAGAGTGGCAACAACTATGACTGCAACATAACATCAATGAACTCGAAAGGTAACCCTGATAGCCTGCTCT
Source organism: Megalops cyprinoides (assembly GCF_013368585.1). Taxonomy (NCBI): domain Eukaryota; kingdom Metazoa; phylum Chordata; class Actinopteri; order Elopiformes; family Megalopidae; genus Megalops; species Megalops cyprinoides. The sequence continues at coordinate 41,032,582 of NC_050583.1, forward strand.
GCAGGGGACTGTCTTTGGATTCATCTCTGGGGGTCTTCTGCACATGTTCATGGTACAAAGAAGACAGCATTATATCACAATACTGTGTGCAAGGGGTTGAAGCCAGAAAACATCTCCACAACTTTAAGGCCACACCCTAAAGGAATAACATTTCAACCCAGCAGTATCAGCACTAATGAAGGAGGAGACACACAGCAGTGACTTTTGCTCATGAAATGGTCAATCCATACAGTGCACGCTATACTGTGGTTTAGATGGGAACAGACATGAATGAAAACGCTGTGTGCTAAGCAACACTACAAGGACCAATGAACTTGAATGCCCCAGCATAACACATACAAGCTCAGCACTGCCCCTCTCCAGGTACAGCATGGTACGCACAGTCTTCTCCTGCTGAAAGTGTTCAGAGTTCAGAGTTCGGATGCTGCAAGGCAACCTTTAGCCTCATGTTCTCAGCAGGCAAGTTATGCCAACCACGTGGACAGTCCACCCCTTCAACCCCCTGACAGATTGTATGTGTGCATGCGTTTGAGGGTGGACACCTGCAGGCCTTTCTCAATGGGTGCACACAGACTGGGTTTAATATCCATTCAGTGGTTTACTGATATAAGAGATGGGGAATCATTAACATTAGCTATAGCAGAGCTATTACACAAACCAGCCCTGAACATAAGCTCTTACACACAGTAAACTGGCACTGTATGACATCCACATCATGGATAATCAACATGATAAGATTTGCATTTCCTTCCATATTTATATAATTTTCTTTCCAGTTAGATTTCTTAAAGTATTGTGGTAACAGTCTCAGTTCTCAATATGGCTGTTCCCCAGTTTACTACATTTAATGATGCAATGGATACATCTGGGCCCATACATCACATGACAATATTACAAATAATCTCTTAAAATGAAGCAACATCATAGCGTTACACTCATCACAATAACATTTCTGGAAAATGGGGAGCTCCTTCTGTTGCATTCTCACAAGTTCAGCTGAAGAAATGACCCCAAGACAAGGAAGGAAACATTTCTCTTCACCTTTTGAAGAATCTAGCTAAGGAGTATTTACTACAAAAGCAAGAGCATTAGAGTAGGAGGCAATGGGATGCAGAGGCCAGATGTGATTCTGAAAACACACACAGGATTTGATCAGCCTCCTTCTGTAGGAGATCCAAAAGAATGCCATGCAGGAATCATCATCCTGTGGTGTATAATGCCAGTCCTTCAGATCTGTAACAGGGCAAGAGGGCAGGTTATCCCAACTACATTGGAGGGGGGGTGTTCAGCTTTGTGCATTTCTGCCACCCTCTCTCATAAAGACTCAGACTTCTTGGTCTACTGCATGAATGGACATTTCAGCCCATACAATAGCTACAGTCACAGATATGGTCACAACACACATCAGCCAGCCCTCGGATGTGGACTCGCAATGGTCATGAAGGGCACCTCAGCTTTCCACTCAGTCATCAATCCTTTTTGTTCTTTTTCCCCAAAAAGAGGTGGGAGAGAGTGCCAGGCACCAGAGCAGTAGAGATGAGGGGGGCAGCAGCACTCTTGCAGAAAGAGAGCAAGTAGAACCAAGTCTCATCCTCAGAGGAGAATGTCAGGTAATCCAGAAGCTGCAGAAGCAGTAGGGATGCAATTATGCAACTGAACCTGAAAGTGCCGCTGGTTCTTTTTTTGCTCACAGAGAAGAGGGGTGAGTGCAGGCCCAACCCCAGTCCGAATAATGTGCCCATGTTGCGCAGCAGGCTGGCGAAGGGCGTGGAGTCCATGTGAACCCATTCAGCACGAACGCACCACCTCTTGGCTTTCTCCAGGGTCCAGAGCAGGTCTACACCCAGAGCCTTCAGCAGCAGGTAGAAGCCCAGAGCGAAGGTGAGCAGGAAGAGGGTAATGTAGAAGTACTTCTTCAGACTGGCACTGTAGATCCACTGCACTCTGAAGAATATTTCAGCCACAATTATACCTGCAGTTGACAGGAATAACATTAAAAAAAAGAACTGTGAAACCACCAAAACACAACCCTGGGACTGCATAAAGGTAAGTCTGTTGAATACAAAAAAGACAAACAGAGGCTATGGCAAAGTAACAGCAAATATTTCTTCAAAACATTTCTTCATCTGAAAGCCATACAGTATTATGATGATTTACAGATATAGACATAGCAGTGTGAGCTAGAATGGTTACAAATTCTATGACAATTGAAGAGATGTGAATATGGCATGGAGGAGTCAATCAAAATTATACAAGGTTAGCAAGAAGTGTCACAGAATCATTTCTTAAAACTTCACGGAGTGAACAGCCATCAGAACTTGGGCAGGGGTTACTGACCTGAGATGACCCCAGCGATAACTTGGTGTGGGAAGTGGGCAGCCATATACACCCGAGACATGCAGACCAGAAGCTCCACCAACCAGAACAATGACCATAGCACACAACGCAAAAACCTGGTGGTAGATTTAGGGTAATCATCACTCCTCTGTGAAAATACTCAACAGTTTGCTCATCCACACATCTAATTTATTGCCAAACTGTATTGACCCACATTTAAACAGCTCCACTGAGCTTTGCAGAAAAACCCGTGAGGCACCTAGAAGGGTGGTGCTGCTGTCTGGGAAGTAGGATAATGCTACTTTACACAGGTGATTTATCAGACACAGGCTGTGGGCTCAAATGCAAGTTGATTGATAAAATGGCTGCATAAAGCCACTTGAATAATTAATCAGATAAAATTAATCAAGTGGAAAATACATGTCCTAAATGTAGAACAGTGACATTTAATCGCTCCCACTGTTCAAGCTATCTTTATACAGGCTTTGTGAAACAAGATTGAATGTATCTTCCTGAAATACTCTTGGATTTAAAGATTCATCATTTTCCTCTTCTGCTCCTCTGAGGAGCAGGAAGAATTTCTTTCTTTTCTCTTGTCTAGAGACTGATAAGACAGGGAGGTCACTAGAAAATCATTTGAAACATAGATTCCCCCTAGATAAGTCTACCACTTCTTTGTTGCCTACCATAGCCTAGTCCTGTAGCCTATTCTGTGATCTAGTGACTGATGTATGATAGTATACTTGGCTTCCGTTGCCTAGTCAGATCTGATCTGACACTGTTGCTCATTCAACTTGAATGGATACACTTCTGTACGTTTGTGCTGGAAGTCACTCTGGATAAGAATGTCTACAAAAATGAATGCAATGTAATGTAATGAGCCAATAAGCTGCATCCAACAATCCCAGAGACAGACTGAGGTACACATGTTCTATTGAAGTTCTGTTGCAGTTTAATCATGACTGTAGTAATACTCAGTGTATAATGAGACTGATTATTTAATTGCAGTTTGTATGTAGCTACTGGTAATAATGACCAAATGGTAATGCACATGAAAATGACCCCATAATTAAGTACAGTACTATGCTAATTGCAGTAACACAGCCTGTTATGTTTTATTATAAGGTTGTTTGTTTATTATCTTGTTACTTTCTTTATTATCTTTTCTCTGACTCACCCAGTGAAGACAGCAGAGTGTTTTTTCTCTACAGCAATTGAGAGGGTAGCTGTAACCATTGCATACCACACCCCTGCAGAACCCATGGCATGACCCGAGGGACTTCCTGTGAAGCACAACATCCACACGCTGAACCATACCATACCAAAAGCAGGGATGCAATTGACCCAACCCAAGCATGATTTTATTATCATATTTTTTTTACTCTCAAGTCAATTCCTATTTAGATAACATTGTGCTCCATTTATTGGCTAAGAATCTAAATCAAAAGGGTAAAGGTCTCTTCACTTAGTCCCAAGAGGAGCTGTCATCAGTTTTCTTTACAGGTTAAACACTCATTATTATATTTTGCCATGCAAAGTTGTGCAAGATGTGCACAGTATAATTGCAGATACACCTTAGATGTGCATGGAATTCTGGATGATTAAAGCCAGGCCATACCTGGTCCAGTTTCACATGTGATGGGGAACTGCTGTAGGACAGGAGCTGGTGCTGACCCATAAAACTGGGTTTCATGAACCCACCAGTATGGTCTCTCTCCAAAGAGTACCCTGTTGTGAAGAAAAAGTTTAATTAAGTCTAGCAGCTTCTCTCCTGACCTGAATGGATTGCTCTATTGGGCTACTAATTGCCATGATTTTTGGTATTCAGATAACCAGATCGTATAATTTTCAGATGCTAAATAAACAAACATAAAGACAATAAAGACAATCCACATCCGCGAAGAAAACAGCCACATGCATCTGTATAGAAAAATCTATATGTAGATATGTAGAACTTAAGATGTTCTTTTTCATCTCAGGAAAGATAAAAAAAGATCTCTGTTTAAAAATGCATGTTTAATATTTCTCTACAACATAGGCTTATAATTAACCATATCAATAAAAAGGACACACAAATACACATAGATTTTCTCAAGATATCCTTTCAGTTTGGATCCGTTTTCTCTTCTAAAAAGAAAATGCAGCCCATGATGTGTCGTCCTCACGTTCAAAGTGTAAGGGTGTGTTCCATTAATGGCATTTGGATCACAAAGGATGAGTAAGGCATATACTAAAAATGATATTTGCACAGTCCTCTGCAAAGAAAAAAGTGAAACCTCTTTACCACTTGAGGACCAGGTTGAGCCAGTCCCCGATGACAGCCACCCAGATGAGCTTGATGCCCACCTCACGGGACAGATGGAACCAGACTGGAAAGAAGATGAAGAAAGTGGTATGAAGGTCTGCCACTGTGGAGGCCAGGTGGAACCAGCCCTCATAGTCACGGCACTGTGCCTGCAAGTAGACAGCCAGATCCACCCCAATGCTGTGCAGCAGGTCCATAGTGCTGGCGTGTCCTCCAGCTCTAGGAAGGATTTTCTGGAGCAAGGGAGGACCAGGGAAAAAAACTGGGATGAGAGCTTGGGTTCTGTTCTGACACTGGTCTGTCACCACTCTACTCGTCCTTACATTCTTTGCTGTCTCCCACATGGACTTTATACAAGGCTGACTGATTTGTTTACTTGCAGGAAAATCCAGGACAATCCAGGTCCTCTGACCTTTACAACCCAAAGCTGCTGGTGCCAATGTGATAAACAGTTTAGGAGTCTGAAAGGAGGTCATATATTGATCCCCACAAAGACTTAGTCCCAGTGATTGGCCTTCCCACATACAGCAACTGACTTGCCTGTTGAGAAGTTTTTGGCAGTTCTCAGGCTAATATGAGACTGGTTTAACAGGAAAGTGCCATTTTCTACATGATGACATGCTGAGAAGAACACTGGTGGGATGAATAGGGTAGGGAATCACCAACGGCACCATTGTATCAAGCATTGGACAGCCCCTTCCCAGTGAATGCATGACTACTATTATTAGTAGCAGTAATAATAGTTTGTGTGGGGATCTAAGGTCTGATGATGGATGGAATATAGGAGGGAGCTGTGCCCTTGACTACCTGGTGGCCTAACACTAGAAATTGTTGCAAATAGTAATCAGAAGCTAATGAATGATGACAAGAAGAGGTGAGTCATGGGCATATTTTGGGATGTTTACAATTAGCTTATCAAAAGCATTCTTTTAAATGAGGTGAAGTGGACAGGTTAGGGAGAGGCAGGCCAGAGGAGAGCTCTAACATTCCAAGCAGGAGAGAACCATGGCCTAGAGCAGCTTCTGTGAAGTGTTCCATCCGACAGTGAAATCTAAAGAGCATCCAATACAAAAAAAGGCAAAAACCCCAACATTTTTTGGTTACTTGTTGAACAGGTTATCTGTGGCGTTCCCAAGTGACTCAGTCAGTCAAAACACTCTCTAGTACCTGGACTTGAAACTGCTGATGATGACAATTGTTGAGAATAGGGGTGGGTAGCATCTCCTCATTGCATTTTGTGGGCTGCAGCTGTTTTGCAGGACTGGACTCCCCATGCCATTGCTCTTCTGCAGAGGTTTCCATTGTGAGGCAAACCACGTACAAGTTGTGATTCCATGATGGATGAAAAAGCATAAAGAAAAATTATGAAAGACAAGCAGTTACTTGAAGCTGCGTTGGGCCACTGACAACAAGATAATACTGGAGATCCAATAACATGATAATGCTAGAATAGCTTGCTATTGTGAATGCTTTAATTGGAATGCTGACTATGTAATGTGCTATGCATTCAAAATGCTTACAAAACCTGTGCTGACTTTCTTACATGAAGAAGAAAACAAAACAGTAACAAGAAAAAAATAAGATTGACTTGATGCTGAATGTTGACCAATTTTCCCAGATAGACTCAAATGATGTCCTCTTCCAAAAACAATGACATTTTAGGCCACTCCCTGTTAATACTCATAAGCTTTCAATGAATCTATCCAATAAGACAATTTATAAAATACTTAACAATGCCAAAAGATATTCGTTAATTGGTTTATGTGAAATATACCTAGTATGATATGTGAGAAATACATCTGAGAGTGTCTTTTGTGTTGACTTTAACTAGCTTTAACTATTCAATAATGAATACCAAACTCCACTGAAACATGTTGAAAGATCATGATTTTACCCATTGTGGGGATGAACCTGGAAGCCATGAGGAGATAAGCTCACTAACAGCCCCTTTGTGACCATGCTTGGAACCCCACTCTGTTTACCAGGATGGAAATGCTCTTCAGTAATGATTAATCAGATTTTCCCCTCCAACTGTGATTAGCTTATGGACGTCACCATCACAAACCATTGCTCGAAAAAAGCCTTTTTAACGGTTCATGTCCTCTGTAGATTCAAAAAAACGGATGGATGATCCAGTGGGTTGTTTGTCCTAAGCGCAGTTAGGGCCTCAGGCATTACTTTGTCAGTGAGTGATGACGTATCCTCTTGATTTTGTGTGGCTGTCATTGATATGCTCTGAAACCTGAATACAGGCCTTACCGCCATGTAGTCACATGCTAGGAAGAGTAACAGAGAAGCAGGGATTGCGTTCGAGAAAAGCAATCCTTGATCCTTGAATCTGTTTCTGTAAAAGTTGAGGGCAATCAAGAAAATACAATTTAATATAATTCCATAACTGATTATCCACAAGAGTTAGAATGAGGAGGATCAGGTCTGCTCTGATTTTTAAAGTAAGGTTCATTTCTGAACCAGTTCCCTCCCTCTCTCTTTCTGTCTGTCCTATACACACACACACACACACACACAGACAGACACACGTACGCATATATCATCTGTCAGCAGATCCACACCTGCTGTCATGTAATAACTTTTACACACTTTATGTGTAAACTTTTACTGAGAAAACAAATTAAAAGATGCATGTGAAGTGGATTTGCAATACACAGTTATCCAAACAAGAGGATATGACTGCCAGGATATGACAGGAGTTACCTTTGTTCATTTATCTAGAGACTCTCATTTTGTGAGTCTTTATTAGTCATTTATCTTGTCAGGATCTCCAGAATGAAATACAGACCATTTAAGGATTGTATCAGTTATGTAACAGACTAACCAAAATTCAGAGATTTCACACCTCACTTTTTAAATTTGATTATATAATTAGCAAGTAGGCAGAAAAAACAATGCTCAATTGGATTTGTACATAAATTGCAATTGGATTCTTGCCCAGGGCAATGTAAATGGATTTGTGGCCAGGGTGAATAACTGCATTTTGTGGTTGCTAAGATATGCATTTGTCTTTGATTTCCTAAATTAATCAATTAGTTTTCAACTACTCTAGGACACTCGGAATTTGTTGTTAACATGACAGTATTGAGTCAACTCCTTGAGTCAATGGCCTTCTGAGATATGTCAAGCTTAATAAAAATTGTGAAAAAAGGTACAATATATATATACACTGTGCATACTATTGGGTCCCTATCTGCCGCAAGTTGCAAATATTGTGTTTGAATACTTTCCTCATGTTACATAGAAACTGAGCTTGCATGCATCTCTTTGCCGTTTTAGGGGTTAAAAACAGTTAGGAATTGATTTACTGAGGGGTTCTTTTTCTTGCCCCTGAACTTGTTTGTGTCTTTCTGCTTTTGACGTAACAAGTGTTCAGTAACTTTTTTGTCCCTGTTTTATTACACACTGCAAGGTCCAAAGATCAGACTCTGTTCATGCGTTTGGGTGGTGGGCCTGCTGATATAAAAACAAGAGCCAAACTGCCACAGGCTCTTAGAGCTCTTATTCTGTCTCTTAGTGTAAGTGACACATATTGTTTGTCAATTAGAGAAAAATCATTAGAGAAAAACCTAAAAATGAATGCTGCTATGGACACCATTCATGGCTTCGGGGTGAGCACAACTCAGTACCTGCAGACCAACTACAAGGACGCCCAGGGCTGGTTCCTCTTTGTCTCCTTCGCCGCCGACCTCAGGAACACCTTCTTCGTCTTCTTCCCCATCTGGTTTCACCTGCGGGAGTCCGTGGGCATCAAGCTCATCTGGGTGGCCGTGATCGGGGACTGGCTCAACCTGGTCTTCAAGTGGTGAGTCACAACTCACACATGGGAGAGGAAGCAAAGAAAAGATTAAGGTTTTTCCCTTTTTTCTTCTTGTGTAGAGTGACTTTGCTAACCTACTTGTATTCCCCCTCTAGGGTCCTGTTTGGTGAACGCCCATATTGGTGGGTCCATGAGACCCCCTACTATAGCAACTCGTCAGCACCCCACATCGAGCAGTTCCCCATGACCTGTGAGACTGGCCCAGGTAAGCATCCACACTACTCACACTCCTCTTCTATTCCCTCTTTCAAGTTTTCCAATAGTTGTGTGGATTGAAACTCACATGAAACATCACTTCTAGTTATTCACTTGACAATTGCTTATTGCATATATTGCATTTCTTATATGCTACTAAAGAATAGCCTACAAATGCCAGGAAGCTTACTGAAAAGTTATTGGATAATGGTTAAGTGATAATGGTAAAGCCACATCTTAACAATGTTTCACAAAGAGGAGACAATGACTGTTTGGTTCATCTGAGAGATTCTTTGGTGCCTGTTGGGCTTTGAAGAGAGATTATGTGTTACTCAGCTTGTCTTTCTGCTCGGCAGGCAGCCCATCTGGCCATGCTATGGGAGCAGCAGGCGTCTACTACGCCATGGTCACTTCCATCCTTACTATCCTGCTGAAGAACAAGAGCAGTTCTAGCTCCAAGAACTGGTAAGGGTCTGCCTTTTCTCACAAATTCCTGTCAGTTCTGGTCTCAGCTGTTGTTTAGCACTGTTGAGCTATTTATACTACTAACCCCTCGCCAGATGGACTTCACCACTAAAATGATAATTGATCAAGTACCATGAAATCCATTGTGTTTATGGAATATTTGTTTCTACAAATAAAACCCTTGGCCCCAGTAAGTACCCCTGTGACTTAATGTGACTGAACTCTAAGCGGGGAGAGTTCATTTGGTTCTATTATTAGAGGCTGTTGTGTTCCACTCCCCTGTGTTGTTTGGTGTGCACGTGGCCAGGCTGCACTTCAGCAGCCTGATAGTGTTGCTGATCACGTGACCTGTGCTGACAGCCAGTCTCTTGCTGTCTCCATCAGGTGTGTGCGGGGCACACTGTGGACGCTCTTCTGGGGAGTCCAGGTCTGTGTTTGTCTCTCTAGGGTCTTCATCGCCGCACACTTCCCACACCAGGTCGTCGCTGGGGTCATCACAGGTCAGTCAACAGGACTTTAACGCCATTAAAACGGGGAAAAAAATTGTACATTTTTGTTTCATACATGCAGGTACAGCAGTGTAACATGACACTGTTTTTCTAGGCATGATTGTGGCTGAGGCTTTCAACAGAGTGCAGTGGATCTACAGTGCCAGTCTGAAGAAGTACTTCTACATTACCCTCTTCCTGCTCACCTTCGCTCTGGGCTTCTACCTGCTGCTGAAGGCTCTGGGTGTAGACCTGCTCTGGACCCTGGAGAAAGCCAAGAGGTGGTGCGTTCGTGCTGAATGGGTTCACCTGGACACCACGCCCTTCGCCAGCCTGCTGCGCAACATGGGCACATTATTCGGACTGGGGTTGGGCCTGCACTCACCCCTCTACACTGAGAGCAAAAAAAGCAGTAGCACCCCGTTCAGGTTCGGCTGTATCATCACCTCGCTGCTGCTTCTGCACCTCTTTGACTCCTTCAAGCCTCCCACCCACACCGCAGCCCTGTTCTACCTGCTGTCCTTCTGCAAGAGCGCCACCGTACCCCTGGCCACCGTCAGCATCATCCCTTACTGCGTTTCGGGGGCTCTGAGCACTCACAGCAAGAAGCAGCTCTGAGCTGGAGACACACTTAAGACTGAGGAGTAGAGATCCTGCTGAGGAGCTGGATCGGAACTGAGAGTCATTGCACAGCATTGAACATTTTTCATAGATCCTTCCATTTCAGAGCCTTCTCAACAGATTTACATGTCTCAAAAGTCCAAAACATTAGCCCAAAAAAAAAAATGTACTAAGCCTGTGAGTGCCAGACCTGTTGACCATAGTTCAACATTTGGAAGATCTGGGAACAGGGCCCCTTCAGCACTGAAGTTACATCTGGGTTTTCATCCGATGCCTCACTCAGATTAAGCAACAGAACAATGCTGGGATCCTTGATTGTCTGAGCTCATTCAGTACTGCTTTCCTAACCAAGCAAGCTATGCTTCCACAAAGGATTGCAGGGCTCTGGACTCAGAGATCAGTTATTTTGGATGGGATGAATTAATCTTCAGACCTTTCATTGCAGTATTGTGGGGGCAATTTCAGTTTTTATTCCACAGAATGTATTCTGAATGTCTGGGCCTCTTTAATTTATTGACCCCTTTAGAAAAAACTAACTTGAAAAACACATATATTATGGGTATTATTTAAGTGTTGACATTATGACAGCTGTTTAACTGTTGTGATTGCACTGAGTACCATCAGTTTCAGCCTCTTCCATTTTTAATGGGGTTGTAGAAGATCAAATGAAGGTACTGTGGTGACAGTTTTCAGTTATAAAGAGACTTTAAACCTCATGGCAAAGAGGAGCAGGAGTGTAGAAGAGTGCAGACTGACTATCAGAGTGATGTACCACCCATTGTTAAACAGAGGAATAGGAAATCCTTAAAGTCTCTACAGGCTGCTTAACATTGCCAAGAGGGTAGTTCCTTTTTGCTTCTTTTTTAAAAGATATTTGTTCTGTAAAATGTTATAATTTTGATTATTTCTGGGTATTTATAATAAAAGCATTAAAATTCATTGCATGACAGTATCCTTATAACATCACCACATCCACAAAGTACAAGATGGAGATACAGTTACAATTATGATTTATTACAATTTCATATACAAGGCATCAACCCAACATTCAGAGTTGCATGGATGCACATAAGAAGAATATCCTGAGATTCAAATATGTATTTTAGCCCACTGCAAATACATTGATGTGTCAAGTGATTATAAACTAAGATAGAAGTCCCTCCTACATACAGTCGCTACTTATAATTGGGACAACTTAGGAGCCTGGAAACCTTTGGTGTTTCCAAAGGTGTACACAGTAACCTGAAGTGCCCAAACGCATTGGTGCATACAGCCTCAGAACATATTACAAGCACAACCTTTCAGTCCCCGTACAGGAACTGTAGGTGTACACACACGTACATGTGCTTACTATTTTTGAAAGAAGATGCTTTCTTCTTCTTTTCTTTTTTCCATGGACATTAGTTGTTGATACACATATTTTATCTTGATAGACAAAAACGTTTTCCTGATGTGTTTCCACTGAAAAAGAAAAAAACAAGCAAAAATGTTGAACCAACCACCCATGTGCAATCACATGTGCAAATACATTTATTGTTTTTGATCACTCATTGTTATTCCTTGATTGCCCCTGTGCAATCAATTCAGCTGGTAAGAAACAAAGATCATTAACAAAAGGAATGGAATGAACTCCTTAACAAGCATTTTGATGAAAAAAAAAACAATGTTCTGTTCCATCTCACTTTTCAAGTAAAAATAACATGCAGATGACACATCCACTCAACCAAATTTTACCTTTATGTGAGTCCCAATTAAGCAATGGCAGCTGTATTTTTGATTGCTAATTTATTAATTATCCTTGCATATCCATCCGTCAGATCAAAGTTACATTTTGATGCTTGCAATAGAAAGTCGCAGTTGTAATTGTTCAAAAAGTAAAGATTGCAGCCCAACGTATAATACCATTACCTTAGGTTAGAAAGGAATGGAAATACTGATACCAGTTCACTGAAAAAAATGAGAAAAGCACAGTCTCTTTAGTAAAGCATGTGATGTTTTCAATTACATTTTAAAGTCAAAGGTTGTCAAAGGAGTTTTGGCTCTTCATACTTCTGTCTGTTTGTTTCCTATCTGATATCACACTGTTTAAATATTATAGCTGTATTCTGTGTTCTGCTACTATCAACCACCTTATTCAGCAACAATGTATACATGCTGCAAAGAGGATGTGTTATTAGCATGTGTGAGTCAGAGAGGACATGCTGTTGTCTTTGTTACATCAAAGTCCACTGATAAGAAGTACAGTTCAAGGGCTTTTTCAGTTGTCAATAACACAGTACACTTATGAGGAAATTTCCATTCTTAAAGTTGTTTTAGGTATTCTCTACTTCATATAGTCGTCTGTCATGAATTGAAACTTGACACATCAGACAAGTCAACTGAAAACGAAACAGTCTCTATTGCAGGAATGTACAATGTTCTCTTATTGATAGCCTTTCTGCAATGTTGTTGCACTGTAACAATATTGTTAGGTTAGCAACACTGAGAAATTTGAGTGAAATGAACAGAAAGGTCAGAGCTTGAGATGCATGTCATCATAAAAGTATTCAACTCTGTCCAACACAGGATAGCTCCATAACATTGCATGACTGGTGCAAGTCATAAAAAGCCTAAACTTCCCACAGCATTCTTTGCCCGACAACAGCAGCAGCACCACCAGCAGCCATCTTAACATTAACAGCAAACACTGTGTCATATCGTGTGGCCCACCAGATAATCGCGGACAATCATTAACATGTTTTCCTGCCCTGTCCTGTGACCTTTTGCATCGAGCAGACTAATGCCTATCACGTCACAGAGAGGCCCAGCTCCGCAAAGCTGGCAGCCTTGGATGAACATTCAATATTTGACAACAGGTGTTTTTTATCTTTGTACTTATTCTGATGTTGGTTTTCAGCACAAACGATGTTTCTCTTTTTGACTTCTGTCGCATGTGGGGCGGTGCAAGCTGTGACAAGGACAGCGATGACGAGGATGGTGGGGCCACTGGGTCACACGTCAGAGCCATTGCCATGACATTTCCAAATTCAAGCACTGGTGGTTCTAGCCATGCACACTGGACATGCTGTCAGAGCAAAACCAGTTTTGCCTACCTTTGCAACAAAAATTGACTTTGTCATGTAAAACAGCAATGTTTAAATGAACCTCAAAGCCTGCTTTAGCTGCTGTGATAATTTAATGACAGATGAGTAGCAGAGGTCCCCAGATAATTACATTTGGGGTTTTGGACAGATATTGTAAAATTAATTTGTGCAGATTTGCAATTATTGATTTTGAGATGTGTATAATTGTTCCACCTGGAGCAGGTTTGTCATACTGATGCATTTTTTTCTATAATTTCTATATATACATATATATACCCTTAAGGATTCCGTACAGTTTTAGTCCTCTGTTAAACTTCAGATGATTGTTTCAGAGCAATGCCTTTACAGTTCTTTGGGGTCAAATCTAAACACCACCAAATATAATTCCAAACTCCACAGTATGTATAGTGGTGTTCTAGTTTATTAAATGATCTTTTTTCATGGATTATATTGTAAAACACAATTTACAGTGAGGGGTTCACAATAAAAAGACAGCCTCTTTAGAGAATGATTGACAGCATTTAGTTTTAGTACTGTAGACATTTCTTCAGAACCATGA